>NC_138238.1:3278197-3425697 GCF_964197995.2 Scardinius erythrophthalmus
TTTTTAATTCTTTAGTGAGAGTCTGGCTGGTAAAACACAGAAAACTGACAGCTTTTGCTTCACTCATATTGTGGGAGTTTACGGACCTCATTCCGGAAAGAAAGCTGCTTGTATACTATTAAATAAAGATTGTCCATCAACAGATAAAATCCCAGAAGTGAGTAATTAATTTAAATTTGTCACTCAGAAGGAAGTTCATGCTAATGAAATACCAATCAAAACTCAGAACAAGTCAACTTTATAGTCATTTGGAAGGATTTGATGGGTATTAAAAGCATCTCGTAACAAGCCAGAATTACAAGAAGAATGTTACATGTTTGTTTTGCCTCTGTGGTTCATAGCTTTTATGATACTAAACACAGTTTAATAAGATTTGAGAGAACACAAGGAGGCTGATGCCAGAATCCATTAAAATGTCTATGATCCACAAGGCCTGCAAGTGTGCATCTTTAAATACGCTGTATATTGACACATAATGTCTTGCTAACAGTGATTGTGTTGGTTAGATTCTCTGTTATAAAACCCTATTACACTGCTTTAAACTACTTGATGGAATTATGAGTTTTTTTACACCACAAAGCAAAACTCATAACAGATATATACTGTATGTACATGAAGTGACTGCACACGCTATCTCAAATATGATCCCTTAGAAGAGAGATATAAATCCTTGAGATGAGTTAGACAAATATCTTTTAAGAGCAGAAACAGTCATGCATCCAGGCCGGTGACGTTAAAGAAGCTTACATATAACAAAGTTTTGATTTAACTAAACTACAGTTCTAATATGTAGAAAAATAGCAAAAATATAAAAATGAGCGATACTGTCCACGTTTGATTCTTACCGTGTTGATATTTCTCACAGCAAAGTGTGTGTGTTAATTCTGGTGTTTGTATCACATGACCATCTCTCTCTCTCTCTCTCTCTCTCTCTCTCTCTCTCTCTCTCTCTCTCTCTCTCTCTCTCTCTCTCTCTCTCTCTCTCTCTCTCTCTCTCTATATATATATATATATATATAGGCCTATGGCTTTTCTGAAGTAGTAAACTTGTGCAATACAAAGTGCTGCTGTACGAGTCGCGTGAAGCTCGAGTCACGGAATAATTTAAATAATTTTCTCACTCTCATGTTGTTCCAAACCTGTATGAATTTCTTTCTTCTGTTGAACACAAAATATATTTTGAAGAATGTTGATAATCAAACAGCCGCTGACTTCCATAGTAGTCCATAGTAGCAAAAAATAAAATAAAAATACAGCTGTCTGGTTACCAACATTCATTAAAAACAATTGAATGTCTAAAGACAAACATGCAGAATGTATTCTTTCAAAGCACTGAGATGCTGCTGTGTGTGTGTGTGTGTGTGTGTGTGTGTGTGTGTGTGTGTGTGTGTGTGTGTGTGTGTGTGTGTGTGTGTGTCTCTCTGTGTTTGTGTGTGTGTGTCTCTCTCTCTCTGTGTGTGTGTGTGTGTGTGTGTGTGTGTGTGTGTGTGTGTGTGTGTGTGTGTGTGTGTGTGTGTGTGTGTGTGTGTGTGTGTGTGTGTGTGTGTGTGTGTGTGTGTGTGTGTGTGTGTGTGTGTGTGTGTTCATGTTTTTCTACACCGGTGGGGACTTAAACCTGAATGCACACAGACTCATGGGGACTCGTGTCACCGTGGGGACCTAAATTGAGGTCCCCATGGGTACAAAAGCTTATAAATCATACAGAATTAGTTTTTTTGAAAATGTAAAAATGCAGAATGTCTCCTGTGATGGGTAGGTTTAGGGATAGGGGCAGTGTAAGGGGATAGAACATACAGTTTGTACAGTATAAAAACCATTACGCCTATGGAGAGTCCTCACAAAGATAGTGCACCAGTCATGTGTGTGTGTTTGTGTGTGTGTGTGTGTGTGTGTGTGTGTGTGTGTGTGTGTGTGTGTGTGTGTGTGTGTGTGTGTGTGTGTGTGTGTGTGTGTGTGTGTGTGTGTGTGTGTGTGTGTGTGTGTGTGTGTGTGTGTGTGTGTGTGTGTGTGTGTGTGTGAGTCTAAGGTAAACATCAAGCGTATAGCATCAGTTCTGGCAGGTCACGTTAATCAAGCTCGCATCAGTGACTCTCAGCTGATCCACATCTACCTATAGGAATACGACACCTATCACCGTATACATATATAAGATCCTTTGTATTATCAGTATCAGTACCATCCCCAGCTCCTCCTCTCGCCCAGTCAGGATTTGGCATACTGAGTGCCATCGAATCAGAATGAATTCTCGAATTATGTTGTACTTTAAAATCTTGAATTAATGGTATCTGCAATACATTCATGTTGGTTCTGTTCTGTTTACCCTAAGGGGGCTTAATGCTCTTATCCTGCTAGACACCAATCCTAACTGTATGCTTGCTAACTGTCAAACATATTTGACGATAGTGGTCCTGACAGAACCTAAGTTCCCACCAAAGATGGCAATATCCAAAACCCTTGACCTTGTAGAGACATTATTTGGCCCCCATGAGGAAAACAGCTTATTAATCATACTAAGTGATGTTTTATGAAAATGTAAAAATGCAGAAAGTTTTTTTGTGTGTGTGAGAGTGTGAGTGTGTGTGTGTGTGCGTGTGTGAGAGAGAGAGAGAGAGAGAGAGAGAGAGAGTGTGTGTGTGTGTGTGTGTGTGTGTGTGTGTGTGTGTGTGTGTGTGTGTGTGTGTGTGTGTGTGTGTGTGTGTGTGTGTGTAGCAGAACGGTTGTGCTGTGGTGAGTTTGGAGCATCTGTGCAGGCATCAGTGTGTTCTGCAGAATGAGGCTAATTAAAGGTTCCATGTGGCCGATCAGTGTTTTAATGTCCCTCCCCACCAAACATCCGTCTCAGGTAATGGGGTGTGGCTACAGCAGCTTCCAAACACACACACACACACACACACACACACACACACACACACACACACACACACACACACACACACACACACACACACACACACACACACACACACACACACACACACACACACACACACACACACACACACACACACACCCCTAAGGTTTTAAACACTTCCTTTAGGACTGTATGCCTGACTGGAGAAGCGCAATTCGTGCAACAGACGTCACAAGTGCATAGTGGGATAGCTATGTCATCACCGTAACCTAATTGATGTTGCAACAGGAGCTGATGATGTCTGATGACAGTGTGTGATGTATCGAAGGCCCGTTTCAACAGTCTGACCTTTTTAAGGAAAGACAAAGAAGAATAACCATCAATGAAATATGAATCATTCGCTATAAGTTATAGTGGGCTTGTATAAATCATTTGCATTGGAAATCATTTGTTATGAACCGGTTTGAACATCTTTTGTGCTCTACTTAAGGAACTCTTAAAGGTTGTAATGATAAATGAGTGACACGGGTCCATCTGTTATAATGTTTTATAAATATTTAAATATGTTCTAAACAGTATCTTAACTAAAACTAATAAATAAAAATGAATGAAACTATACAGACATATTTAAAAAATAATAATATAAATGACAAAACACAATAAAATTACTAAAACATATTAATAAAATATAAATGTAAAATATAAAAATTAAATTTACACCGAAAATAAAAACTATAATATAACATTAATGATGTTAATGATAATTAATTATTAATTATTACTCACGATTAATGAAATAAAACATGGTTCTAAACATATGACAGTAGTTAGGAGCCGTTTAAATAATTAAATAATAATAAAATAATTTATTTTGAAATATAACCTGCATGTTACTGTGTTCTGCATAGACACCAAGGCTGCCCCTGCTGGTAGATGATGGAACTACATTCATCAATCTTTCTCCATTGACAAGCATTGAAAAGTCTGGAAAAACTCAGACAAAATAAGCGTTTTGTTTAGTTCTAGGAGTCTCAGCGAGCATCGAGATGATCGAGCGGACAGCTCTCTGTACACATCCTTAATAAACACACCGCTACACTCCTCACTGTTTCACTGCTGTGGTGTAAAATCACACATGACAGGTGAATTCTGACAGTACAGCAAACCTTGCCTGGGTCATTAGTGCTAATATCACATTTCTTTGCCAATCCCTCATCGTTTTTGTGCTTCATTGACTATTTCTCTTCAAAAGATATTAAGTATTCAAACCTCATTTGCGTCCTTATTTTTCAATTTGCTGCCGCAGTAGTTTAATTTATTCCATATAATTTCTTTTTTCTGAGAGGGACATTAATCATTGCCTGTTCCTTTTAGTGCCTGTGGGATTCTTCTTCCTTCTGTTTTTAATCAATAACACAAGAGCCCCTCCTTCGCTGAGTAAGATAAAACAGTTAGCTAAAGGATATCTGCTCTCTTACTCTGCAATGATCTTATCTGCTCTTTCGACAAATATAGGCTAAAGACCCAGAAGAAATCAAGTTCTGTGGCTTAATGCAAATCATGGTTCATGGCTGAGACAAACCAAAGGCTTTTGACTACCTTAGTTTTTAGCAATTACGCTGAACAGAACCGTTATGATGTCAAATGAGATAAATGCTTTATAGTGCAATGGTTTCCGGAAGTAAAAACTGAAATTGATTTTGAACGATAACGTATAAACCTTTAAAGACAGAAAAACTGTGAGCTACAGGGTTGTTTATTGGTGGTATTTGAAGCTCATTGGTTGTTGAAGCTCATTATTTTTTTAAATAACTGTATTTAACAGTGGAATTCCTGGTGAAAAACTACATTACCCATGATGCTGTACAAAAAATTATACCAATCAGAGAGTTGGAAAAAAGCAACACAAGCCAAACTAGCTCTTTAGCTCCGCCCACTCCCATCTTTCTACGCTCTCAAAATGTTTGTATACTTTATGCATATTTTGCAATAAACTTAATATATATATATATTCAACAATTGTAAATTAGTTTTAGATTTCTCAATCTTTTTTTTATTTGATTATGCGGTTTGCAATTGTTCATGGGATTGTAGTTCTTTCCCTCACGGAAAGTACACAGTCTTGTACCTTTGCCTTTTTGTCTGATTTTCAACTTTTTGTCATCCACCTCGTAGCTGATTGGCTCGGTTCATGATATAACTCTTTAAGAAAGATTTCCCGATGGAAAAATCTTTTATGGAAAACATATTTCCGGAACCAGCGCTGCTTAAAAGTGTGCAGGCACTGTTGCACTCTATAAATTTGATGGCATATTTAACTAGCATCAATTGATAAATCCACGTATGAATTCAATATTCTATATACATCAAATGGTTCATAAATATATATGCATTCCTATTGTTGTTAATGACAAAAAATAAAGAAGAAACATTATAAAAATGCCACACTTTACAGTATGTGTGCAAACGTGCATGTTTAATCCATTTATTTTTCATTTTTATTCTGCTTAATTAATTTATCTCAAGACTCGCATCAACCTGATCAAGAAGTTCCCGATCAAGAAATCACAGTTCCCTTGAAGGCAATCTGTTCATTAAGATAATATGTTAATTTATGGGAAGTGCTATTAAGATGTTCTCCAAAAAGAGTGCCGGTCAGCATTTTTCCAAACTTGGCCTTCTTAATTACATCATTCTTTTGCTGTCATTAAGGATATTAAAAATTCATTAAGGGGACAAGTACTGCTGAGCTGCAGCAAATCAGACGAGAAGTCCCTTGATGTTCTTCTTAAGGCCATAACTGTCATTAAGACACTGTTAAAGCCCACAAAGTCTTTTACTTTAAGTGAATTAACAGAATTATTTACAT
Source organism: Scardinius erythrophthalmus (assembly GCF_964197995.2). Taxonomy (NCBI): domain Eukaryota; kingdom Metazoa; phylum Chordata; class Actinopteri; order Cypriniformes; family Leuciscidae; genus Scardinius; species Scardinius erythrophthalmus. Next base: position 3,283,918 of record NC_138238.1, read on the forward strand.
GATATGTCATATAATATTTGCTCAGGAAGAAAAGCCCTCAAATAAGTATGATTAAATGATTTTTTGATCCAACTATATTCCAGTAATACTCATTTTAGAGGAGAGTACTTTGTATCAGCATTGCGGTTGTTCTTGGATGTTTTTACTACACAAGACTGTGTCAGAAAGGCTTTAGGAGCTAAACGAAATTCTGCCGACTCATGTTTGTTGGCTGAAATGCTCCTCTAATGCGCTTGTGCCTAATATCGGACTGTATTTAACATTTACACCCCATTTTGTCGGTCATGGCCCAATGATTTTGCACAATTTGATTTGAGCGGAGGGCTGGAGCGCAGTGTTGTGTCTGTGTACACAGCTCAGTGGGTGTATACTGTAGGGTTTTATTGATATTGCTCTAAGATAGCTTTGCTCTGGGCCTCCCTGTTTGCCCCGCCGTCGAGGAGTCAGCGCCGTAGGTGACCCGACAGATCAATTTATCTGAGCGAGAGCAGCAATCCGTGAGAGGCATCTTTACCCAAGAATGAATTAAATGAACGTGGTGGGGACAGTCGAGTTTCAGTGATGGCCTGCAGTCAAATACACTCTCGATCCTCTCTGCGATTCCAAAAATCATATATTATTCTCATTTTAGAAGTGAAATTAATGTACTGTACAGAAAATGGATTCTTAAAGTGTTAAAATAAAGCAAGAAGCCATCAACCGTACTGCTTTTCTAAAATATCATCCACAGCAATATGACAAAAGAAAACACTCAGTAAAAAGTTGAAGAGCATCCTGACGCAGCAACATCGGCTCGACCGACAGCAAGATGACCGGAAATTGAGAAATGCACAAAAAATCAGATGTATGTGCATGTTTCAGTCATAAAAATTAAAACAATTTTCTCAGTTCTGTTATTGTGTGTTTGTGCACCATTAAAATTGTTGGCAAATTGGGCCACAAATGTTTGTTCATTGAATAATTTGTTCCTTTTTTGCATTTAAACTCAACACTTCAGATATGCAAAGATTGTGCACTCATTTTATTTATGAATGGGAGAAAGTGCAACTCGCAATATTGTGGAATAGGCTCCGCCTTTTAAATTAAACGAGCCAATAGCCAATTGGTAAAGTCATTGCATCACTGCAACCGAGAGGCATTTCAAAGATGGCCACCGAGTGAAATGACTTGCCTTGAATGGACTAAAAATCACTTGGGCTTCATCCGAAACTTCATACTTCTGAACTTTATAGTAGGCGAAAAACAGTATGTGACAAAAGAAGCAAATCAGATTTGCAATACTCATGAAAGTGTAGGCAAAAAGTACCCAGATGATCTACTACTTCTGGTGAGATTTTGAAGTGTGCATATGATGGACACTTTACTGTCCCATGAGGCCACAGGAGAGGATCTGAGGCCCTGATATGCTCACGGCGAAGATATTTTGCGTTCTTCGTTTTGGGGTAAAATGAACTTTGAAATCCATGAGCAGTGATATACTGTTCTCGAACATCTGACACCGGCCACACTGCTGAGAGCGATGGTTAGATGAATATGTGAATATGTGCCGCGCTCGTTCCTCTTGGTAACAAAATAAACACAAAACAAAACAGTTTTTTAATAAAGCATAAGAAAAGCATCTGATCATAGCAATGTGCATGAGCTCTGCAATTCAGCACTCTAGAAAAGTCACGTTACTTATATATATATATATATATATATATAGCAGTTTATACAATAGATTGTTTAAAATCTAGCAGCTTTACCGTATTAAACATGAAAAACAGTGTCTTGTTTCATCAGAAGTTTAAATTAATTTTCTACTATAAAGCAGTTTTCCAGTGTGTTCATGTTTTCACTCAAGGACGTCTGATTCTAGAGGAGAAAAGATCTAATCTACATATTAAGTAATCGCCATGGACCAATGGTAGAACAAAGGTGTTTACTAGCCAAAGCAAACTTTTCCAGAGAGTTGTTTCGAACTCCTTTTGGAGGAGAAGTTCGTTTTGGCCTCATTTTGTTCGAAATGACGTCACATAAGTTTTGTTTGAAGTATATCGGGGCCTTTATGAACGGCAGTGAAGTGATGTAATGCTGTAGGTCACATGATAATGACAACATGGCAAATGTAGTACGTCCAGATTACATTCATACTATATAGAACATACTTTTTTTAGCAGTCGTGAAGTAATAACTTATTCAAAATAAGTACCGACTTAAGAGAACGCAATTTCGGACCCAGCCTTAAACTTTTATAGACAATTATTTTTTAAAGTTTTTAACTTCTTCACTGATTTACTGTGAAGATTTGTCCAATGTATTTGAACCAAAAAAAAAATAACTTTTAACTTTAACTTAAGTATTTGAAATGTTTGTACAGTGTTCATTGTGTAAACCCTTCACTGCTTGAATTTTAAATCACTGACAAAAAAATGGACAAACTAAAACAATCATGTTATGTCAGAGCGATGATTGGAAGTACATTCATGGGGTCCCTTGACTCTTTGGGGGTCCGGGACTCCCTCTAATACACCCTCAATTTGAACTGCATTGCAGTAATCATATTTCCAAAAATGATGGCAAGCTAGACTTTAACAAACAGTCATATCGCTAATCTTTTGATCGTCCTTCTTCGAAACTAAAAGCATCTCATGCACCCCCCGCCCAAAATCACATCATCGACATTAAGGCGCGTCTTCAACAGAACACATGCAAGATAATGTCGAGTTAAAACATCTACAACCCCGCAGGAAGCCAGCGGACAACAGTATAAACGCAGGGTAAACGCGGGGGTAATAACGCTGATGAGATCTTAGCGGGGGTGATTTCATTCAGATGTGAATTAGAGCCAAAAACCGGACTCATGCTGAGATTGTACTTAGGCCAATCTCTGTCACTTACACTCACTTACTGTTAATGTGGCCCCCTCCAGGAACCACACGATTAACTAGCCCAAACTCCACGACTTATTTCTGGATTATTATTATTACTGCTATCCCGAAACAGCGAGAGTGCGTGTTGGTTAATGGTTATCTCAATGGGCCTGTGCAAAAGGCGGTGAAGATCCCTATAGCTTTATTTCTGTTGACAGACAGAAAAGTTTCTCTCAAATAAGAGGACATTAAAGTGTGAACGAGTCGCAGCAGGAGCCGTGCGGTTATTGGGGTTCAAATGGAAAAGTTCGTTTTGGTGCATTCACAGGGTGTGTTTACTTGAAATGGTTTTACAGATCAGCGCCTTAGCTACGATTACCGTGATGTAAACAACAGACTCAGAGGAACGTACAGATAGTTGGATCAGGTGAGATATCGTCAACATTTAGTCACAGTTAGAGGCTATCAGGCACAATGAATATATTTTAAAATACAGAAGTGCCAGTTTTCTTTTTATGAAATGATGATTACAAAAATATTAAATGTTATTTGATTTAATTCTAAATGCCATATTTTAAATTGTAAATCCTATACCTGATATGTAAACTTAAGTAATTAGAATACGTTTTTAGATATATATATTTTTTAATGGTCATTAGAATTTTTTGACATTGCAATGTCACAAGACATTAAAAAAAACAATAAAAGAGCATATAAATGTAAAAAAAAAAAAAAAACATTTGCCCAAAAAATCTATTATTTTGTAATGTAAAATAAAAATGTATCACTTAATACAGTGTATCACTTAATAACGTAAAATAAATGTATCCCTTAATAATTAAAATAAATGTAGCACTTAATAATTTAATAATAATTTAAAACACTTAATAACTTTTTCAGTCAGGAAGAGAAGAAGGAAGTAAGGAAGGAAGGAAGGAAGGAAGGAAGGAAGGAAGGAAGGAAGGGAGGGAGGGAGGGAGGGAGGGAGGGAGGGAGGGAGGGAGGAAGGAAGGAAGGAAGGAAGAGAGGAAGGAAGGAAGGAAGGAAGGAAGGAAGGAAGGAAGGAAGGAAGGAAGGAAGGAAGGAAGGAAGGACGAAGGAAGGACGGACGGACGGACGGACGAAGGAAGGATGAAGGGAGGGAGGGAGGAAGGAAGGAAGGAAGGAAGGAAGGAAGGAAGAGAGGAAGAAAGAGAGGAAGGAAGGAAGGAAGAGTGGAAGAAAGAGAGGAAGGACGAGATGAATGGAGGAAGGAAGAGAGCAAGGGAGGAAGGAAGTAAGTAAGGAAGGAAGGAAGGAAGGAAGGAAGGAAGGAAGGAAGGAAGGAATGATGAGAGGAAGGAAGGAAGGAAGAGAGGGAGGAAGGAAGGAAGGAAGGAAGGATGGACGGACGGACGGACGGACGGACGGACGGACGGACGAGAGGAATGGAGGAAGGAAGAGAGGAAGGAAGGAACAAAGGAAGGAAGGAAGGAAGGAAGGAAGGAAGGGAGGGAGGGAGGAAGGAAGGAAGGAAGGAAGGAAGGAAGGAAGGAAGGAAGGAAGGACGGACGGACGGACGAGAGGAATGGAGGAAGGAAGAGAGGAAGGAAGGAAGGAACAAAGGAAGGAAGGAAGGAAGGAAGGAAGGAAGGAAGGAAGGAACAAAGAAAGGAAGGAAGGAAGGAAGGAAGGAAGGAAGGAAGGAAGGAAGGAAGGAAGGAAGGAAGGAAGGAAGGTAAGTGATTTATCAGAATTTGCCAAAGTGTGAAATTTTCATTTTAAAAGAGCTTTTAACATCTTAGCTTAATATGCAAAGTTAACTATAATTCATTGAAAAGTGTAAAACTGTGACTAAGATGATTTTTGTGCAGTAAAAAGTACAGCAAAACACTGTTTCCCATAATGCAATGCACATGACTTAAAGGTATAGCGGAGGATCTTTCCAAATTTTAGATAAGACCCGCCCTCTCCACTTTTTGAAAAGTTTGATTGATTCACCAGAATGATTGACAATTAGGAGGACCAATAGTTTAGGTTACCCACCAGGAAGTAAAACATCCTCCGCTATACCTTTAACTTTCCATTTCCAATGGATAATTTGCATAAACCTGAATAATACAATAAAATCAAATGCATGTTTGTTGAATATGAATTTGCCCAGGAGAGTTGCAGGGATTGTTGTGCTTGTTATATTTGAATGAGTAGAAAGGAGGAAAACGTCCCTGTAGACTTGAAGCCTCCAGCTGCTTCTGTTCCGCTTATTTCAAGAGGAATCTGTCAGCCGGCGTTTCTTGAAACTGAGTCATCTGGACCGTTTGCTTAAGCACTATAGATCTGATATTGAAATGATCTCACTGCAGACACTCCTGCTAAGAGTGAGTGAGAGTGTGTGTGTGTGTGTTCTGCTTTCTCGTGGCCTGAGGCCCTGCATTAGAAAAGGTCTGGTTTCAGTATGGAAGACACATTTTCCACGTTGCAGTGGATAAAAATGGTAATAACCTGCTGTGTGTATGTGTCTAGTAGTTTAATATGCAAAGCATATTTGTGAAATATTACCACAAACAACAATAACTACCAAGTGTTATGTTAGTGTTAAATCAAAATGTGTTTCAATTTACTTCAGTTTTGTATAAAACATTTTATTAATCAAATTCAAGTGCCATCCAGAAGATACAGTCCTTGATATGTAAACTAACGTTATTATATTACATATTTTTTAAATATTTTATTTATTTTTATTACTTTAAGGTTAATCCATTATTTTGGTGGCATAAAAAAGTAAAAGATGAAGAAAAAAAACCCGAAGCATATATGCGAAGCATATTTGTGCAGTATTACCACATACAACAAAACACTTTTAGTGTTAAACCAAAATGTATTGCATTTTAAATCAGTTTTGTGTAAAACACTATTTTATTCTTTTTTTTAATGACGTACAAACGTGCATTTATTCTATTCAGGTTTGTGCAAAATATTCATCCCTCACACTGGAAAAGGAAGGTATTCTGTGCAGTGAGGTTTGCTTCATGATGCACATCTTTATTGCATTAAAGCGCCACATTCACAATCTTACACTTTTCTGGTTAGTCAACCTAACAATGGCACACTTATTATAGTTGACTCTGCAAATTAAGCTGACAAGAGAAAGCATTTAAAGTATTACAGAAGAAAATACATGTACTTAAGAGCCCCTTTTCAAGCACATGCTCTCTTCTGTGCCTTTCTGTCTCTTTTCACTCTCTCTGAATACATCAGGGTAATCAAACACCCCCTGTCGAGTATTTTAAAAGACCATATAGATCTGTGGCAACAGACCCGCCGAGAACAGCACAAAAGCTCAAGCGTATCTCTAGGGCAAACATGATAGCATTACAAAACGAGCAGCTTGTAAAGTGTCTGTGCATTGATGGAATAACATTTAATGACAGTCCAGGGGGAATGAAGGGCTTTTAAAAGGGTTTAAACCCCACTGACTGCCCTTCTCACCCTGAAAACACACCGGGTTACTTTAAATCCCTTCCTAAAGAAGGGTCATGTCTGAGTTTATGCAGCTGATTTTATACTAATTAAATACGTATGTGTGTGTAATAATAATATATATCATAAAAAAAGAGCAGGTAGAAACAGAGTTCTACTCGCATAAATCAGCTTACATATGCATGTGTAATATATATATATATATATATATATATATATATATATATATATATATATATATATATATATATATATATATATATATATTATATCATCAAAAGAGCAGGAACAGTGTTCTACACCTCGCATAAATCAGCTTACATATGCATGTGTAAGGAACAGTGTTCTACACCTCGCATAAATCAGTTTACATATTTACCCTATTCCAGGGCTAATTTTGCAGGTTTATTTCCTAAAATGAAACCTCTTCATCAAGCTCATTGATCCTTGCAAATCTGGAGCAATATGATTGTTTGTATAATAAATTAACTTATGATTCATCTGATGTTTGGGGCTGGGGAGAGGGAGGGCTGTGTTTAGCTCGGGCTGCACAAGTTTCTGTGGTTAATTTAAAACATTAAAGCACGGGAACGAGCTTCTCCATCAAATGTCCGACTTCCATTTACATTTCTTGCATACAAGTCAATTTGCGTCTGGACCAGGCCATAAATCACTGCCAGGCCGGGCCACGGAGCCTGGAGATCCACAAATTAGCTGTGCACGCTTCTTAAACAGAAAAAAGGGCTCCAATTTAAAAAGCCATTTACACACACAACCAGCACTTAGCGGATCAGTCTCTGCCCTCTCAGCGAAAACAGAACAAACCTGTGCATCTTTACACAGTTCGACAGCAAGACGCTAATGTTTGCTTCCAGATAACATGAACGTGACCCGAACAATCACAAATGAGAACTGCTTCACTTAGACAGTGAGGAGATTAAATCAAATGAAGTCTTCTGCTTCTCAAAATGTTTCTCCTGAGAAGAAGGCCCAAGTCATTTTAGGCTATTTATATTATAAAGGCTATTATAAATTTCTCCGCAATTTGCCATAAAACCAAATTTTGTGATCAAACCAGAGATCCTAATGTGAACTCAAACATTCTCTCAAAATCACATCGCTAATCAATCAATACTAACTGCAAACAAAACATAACTGAGAGTTCATATTGCACAAGTCTCTGTATATACTGTATTGAATGTGAATATACAAAATGGTTTGAAAGACCAGTTGTGAAAATGTGTTTAGTTGGCATTCTAGTGTAATACAAATCTGAAATATTTCGTCTAAATATTGCATTATAACTTTCCTTTGTTTTAAATGTTTTTTTATTTTTATTTTATTTTATAAAAAAATACCACATTGAGAATACAATCTCTTTTACAAGTGAGCCCTGGCCAAGACGGCAGCACATACAGGATACACTTTAACAGACAACAAGTAACAAACAGACAGGAACGCACAGGAATATTAAAAATAAAAACAGAAAATTATATGTTGTAAGAATTTTTTTTTTTTTTTGATAAATTTGTGAATTCAGTATGTGAAATAAAAACCTGCAGTTTTAGCTGATTTTGCAACTCATTCCATGAAGTTGGAGCACTGTAAATAAAAGCAGTTTTGCCAAACTCTGTTTTAGTTTGTGGAACATCATACACTATACATCTACTTGATCTTAGATTGTATTGAGATCTACTAGATGCTAAGAGTTTAGTTAAATATGAAGGAGTGTGTCCAGTTATTGATTTGTACACAAAGGACGTGTTCGGACGTGTGTTTAAAACTTTGTTAATTTCTAGTTTCTAATAAGTAAAAAACAATGTCAAAAATCAATGTCTTTCTGACTCTATACTAAACCATCAAATAAACAAATTGAATGCTTTATCATGGCATACTGATGACCAAATTTGAAAGAGGTGGATGGAAAGAGATGCAGTCTTGGAAGAGAAACAAAGGAGGGAAAAAAGCACTGGATAAAAGCATGCACCTGTGAATACATGAACTCCGTTTCCTCGGTTCCTTCAATAAGTCCGGCTCTCAGAGTCACTGATCTCCCCTGCAGAAGCTCTGCGCTCTGTAAAACAGCCTCTGCACTCCAACACGTTGCAGGAAATAATTGATGACCCCCTTCACGGGATCCTCAGACGGCACGTTGGGAAATCATTTTCAATCTTTGACTTAGCAGATGAAACAAATGCTCCCGGCTTACTTTGTCAATTCTCACTCCTTAGGGTCAAACAAAGTGGTTTTCCAGGGCCGGCCATGAGGCGAGTACGCGAGCAGCCAAGCTGAAAATGTCTCTTGTCCTCCACAAAATGGTGCAATGTAGCATTTCATTTAGCCCCCCTTTGTTATTTGTCTTTGACAGAGTTGTAATAGGAAGCACCTTCATATTCATTGAGCAGGTGACCCCTGAGCGCTGCGGGCCCTGAGCACTGCGGGCCCTCAGCGTACAGTGAGCCGGCTCAAAACTATTTATTCTGCACGCCGCACGCCGAACGGAGAAGTCGGGAAAAGACAGCAAGGAGAGTGAAAACAATGAAATAAAGACAGAATGAAAGAACAAAAGAAAGCTGTGGTCTGATTATCAGTTACTTTTATAAAGGCACATCAATTGTGAAGATGAACATGATGCACACTTTAAATTTTTTTTTAAGTAAATAAAACATGATTATTGGAGTACACTTTCAATCTTTCTGTTACGTTTAATTCAATGTGTTACTTTGTGAAATCTAGGCTACTAACAATTTATGAGTGAAATTCTTTCAAAGTAAATCCTACACCAGTTTTTTTCAGTGTGTCAAAATATATACAAAACGTATAAAAAATGTATACAGATATTTCCGACTGTTTATTGATCAATAAACTACTGAACTTTTAAGCATTTTAAAATTGAATCTTTGTAGATGTTGTTATTAAAAAATTGGTTCCAGAAATATTACCATTCATTTTCTTCACTGATATTTTTTTCCATAGTTTAATAGCATGAAACAAGCCAACCAACTCTGAAATAATTTGTAAACAAAAACATTTTAAAATCATAAGAAAAGACATGAGGCAATGAATACATGAAGCATTACAAATGTGTAATCAAATCAAATAGTGCGGGCCAATTCTGCACTATTCTAAGCTGTTTTGCAGTATCAATAATGTGAGTATTGTGTTCACACTGAAAATTAAAAAAAAAAAAAAAGAAAAAGTGCACTTTAAAAACCCGGATGATGCACTTAACCGAGAAAAAAAAAAAAAAAAAAAACGTGGAATGTTGAAATCGATTACAATTCTGCACTATTCTAAGCTGTTTTGCAGTATCAATAATGTGAGTATTGTGTTCACACTGAAAAGTAAAAAGAAAAGAAAAAGTGCACTTTAAAAACCCGGATGATGCACTTAACCGAAAAAAAAAAAAAAAAAAAACAACGTGGAATGTTGAAATCGATTCCAATTCTGCAATCGGATACTTGTATAAATTAAAATGTTGTTTCTAATTATCGATTCCTGAGTGTGCATTTTAATGTGATTTCAAATAATATTCAAGAGCAAGAAGAAGTGAAAGAGCTCAATTCGGCACTCGCTCTGTTTTCTTTGCACACATTTCCAAAGCGTGCGCACAGAGAGCCGCCTCTCATATAATGTGTGATGAGTGATACTGATAAGCTTAAATGCACAAATACACACAAAACTATGGGAAAATATCCTCGTAAACACAGTCGATATTGTCTTAAAGGAATGGTTCACCCAAAAATGAAAATTCTGTCATCATTTACTCTCCCTCAAGTTGTTCCAAACCTGTATGATTTCCTTTCTTCTGCTGAACACAAAAGAAGATATTTTAAAGAAGGTTGGTAATTAAACAGTTGCTGGCCCCCATTGACATCCATAGTATTTTTTTTTTCCTACTATGGAAGTCAATGGGGTCCATCAGTCGTTTGGTTACCTTCTTTCTTTAAAATATCTTCTTTTGTGTTCAGCAGAAGAAAGGAAATCATACAGGTTTGGAACAACTTGAGGGAGAGTAAATGATGACAGAATTTTCATTTTTGGGTGAACTATTCCTTATTTTGTGAATGTAAACATTTGAGAAAGAAAATGCATGTGTAACAGTATATTGGATCCTGCATCAGGTCTTAAAGTGACAGCAGCCTAATATTCCTGTCTGTCATCAACATTAATCAAAGACCAAAAGAAAACGACAATCACTCACTGACCTTGACTGAATAACCTTTATATTATGTATTCTGCTGATTTTTGTTCATGGAAAGCAGCTGTAACAAAACATTTATCCAAAAGACACTGAATAAATATGTTTGATAATACGTTTGACTAAATGTTTTTACCTTACTGCAATTAAAACTGCCAATCTAAAATAATGGAAATCGATAAGCAAAATCAGAATCACTAAAATTCAATTGATTCTCAACACCATCTACTATAATTAAATATTTGTCAACTAGGGGCTAAAAGGGCCTTGCTAACCGGTCAAACCCTGAGCCCTATGAGGGAGACCTAGTCGATTATGTCATTTGTAAAGTTTATGAAAGTAGGATATTCATGCAATACTTTTTTTACTATTCTACAGAATACTACATCATCAGTTAACCTCATGGTAGCTTTGTCTGTTATGGCTTAAAATCCAGATTTATGGAGAAAATTAATAAGACTTTTATTACCAGAACCCAACCACACTCACAAAAATAAAAGTTCCAGCAGGGGGTTCTTTAAAAATCTAAAGAACCGTTCACAATAAAGAACCTTGTGTGCAATGGAAAGGTGCTGTGAATGTTAAAGGTTCTTTATGGAATCATAGATGTCAGTAAATAACCTTTATTTTTAAGAGTGTATTGCACTCTGTTGTGAACTGAAAAGGCTCAAGATCTTGTACATGAGTGTGAGTGTTAGTGCATGTGTGTGTGTGTGTGCATGTTATTAACCTGGCAGACTGGGAGGAACATTGCATTTCCCATGTACTCCTGTGAGCCGCTGTCTGTGTGCGTGCATGTGTGTGTGTGTAAGTGTGAATCGAAGCTGCAGTTTATTCTGTAGCTGCGGGCCAGAAGTGTGCAGCATTATCAACACAATACAGCCATATGGAGAACAGACGGCTCTCTCTCTCTCTCCGTAAGCATTCAGACAGACCCCTGTCCCCCCGAACACCACCGCGGTCACTTTAGGGTTAGCGCTTTAGCATAACAACAAATGAAAGGGAAAGGCCATTTCATTCCCATTTGGAGCCATTATTGTGACGGACGCGGGCGGAGGCAGGCATTCATTGTGATTTAGCGGTCGAGCTCAGTGGACAGGGTGGCCTGGAGAATAACGGGAGATAATGAAAACATAATTTATTTAATTCCCCCACACATCCCCGCCAGCTTTTCTTCTGTGCCTTCACAAAACAAGAGGCGATGGATGTTGAGATGTAATTCGTCTCAACTAGGTGACAACACATGGTCTAAATAACAAAGCACATCAACAGATTAGATAAACTGACCAAGGAACACTTACTAGTGCAGTCTCAGTCGGGAAAAGGACTTTTATTTTGCACCACCACAACACTGCTCAGTACACAATTATGATATTATCTTGTTTGAATGACACAAAATATGAAAGTGGCTTCAGTCGCAATATGTTTAACTATACATATACAAGTCGGCCTATGCATTTTTTATACTTTTAAAAGGATCATTTTGAACCCATAACTCCAATTCAACAAAAAAAAAGTCATCAGAGTAAAGTTTCCTTGTCGTTTATTTGATCAAAAATACAATAAAAACAGTAATATTGTGAAAAATTTTGAAAATAACTGTGTTCTATATGAATATATTGTAAACTGTAATGTATTCCTGTGAATAGCATCATTACTCCAGTCTTCAGTGTCACATGATCCTTCAGAAATCATTATAATATGATGATTTGATGTTCAAGAAACATTTCAAATATCATAGCATGAATATCACTGTACCCTGATGCTACTATGGCACCTTAGTACAGTTAATAAATTAATAAATCAAGAGCAGCTGTAAACTACTGCCACATAAACTAATACATTAACAAATACAGTACATAAATGAAATCCTCTGGCTCTTCTAAGACAGGCTCTAGTTTAATTATCAGTGTGGATGGTGTCGATAATTATCGGTCCATCTGCGTGTAATGAATAGACTGAGTCATAATCTCTCTCTGATGGCTTTAGGACACAGCAGGGTCCTCTAAAAGAGACTAGACTCTATTGATCCTCGACGTAAACGCTCTTTACAATGTTAATAGTCTAATTTGCTTCAATGATTTCTCCCTGTGTTTTGCTAGTCAAGGACAGGCTAATTTATACTTAACTGGAGGTCCCAGTCAACAGCCCTGGAACCAGAGACTTCCTATATGAAAATGTAGGCCATTCCGGAGGGAAACCGATGATCACACTGACCATTAGTTCTTCTTTATTTGCCCTTCTACAGGCAATTATCATGAATTAATGCGCCAGTGCACGGTTACTAGCTTTAGCTCTGTCAATGTAATGAAATTCTCTGGGCCAATAGAAGGCACAAAAGCACAAAGCCCTTAATGAGGATGAGGTGAGACATTAGCATTATATTACTCACTGAAATGTCCATTTTTATCAATCAAATGTCTGTGGTAGGCCTAAACTCCAATAATCAGAAATGTATGAGCATTGACAATATAGAATGAGCATGAAACTTCATTTCAAATGAGAACGAGATACCATTAATTGTATACATTTCTATAGTGCAGCTGTACGGTTATCAACACAAGACAGATATGGAAGATACAGATTATATAATTTCCTTAAAGGAGCTGTTTTTGGCCTATCACATAAAATAGTGAGAGAAGAGGAACACAATCAATACACTGACACTCTCCTGCTGGGTCGCTGACATACACTATTAACCTTAAATCAACCTGTTTGCTAAATCAGTGTCACTCAAAGTTAATAACAAGTGTAATCAAATTCATTATGTTAATATGATTTGATTTATTTGTGCATTATGCAAATCATCCCTAAATATAATGAGTCATGACAGATGACCAGCATTTAAAGAGTCTAAATTTTCTTTCTCATCCAGCCCAAGTGTTAACATGCAGAATTAAACTCTGATTCCAACTAAATACTGCTTACCAAATAAATGCATTAACTTGATCAAAAATACAGTAAAATCTCTAATATTTAGAAATATTACAATAAATCTTTCCTATTGTAATTTTAAAATGTAATTTATTCCTGTGATCAAAGCTGAATTTTCAGCATCATACAGTCTTCAGTGTCACATGATCCTTCAGAAATCATTCTAATGTGCTGATTATTATCAACGTTGAAAAAAGTGGAAACTTTTTTTTTTCAGGATTATTTGATAAATAGAAAGTTCCAAAGAACAGCATTTACTTGAAATTGAAATCTTTTGTAACATCATAAATGTCTTTGCTTCCACTTTTTTCAATTAATTCAATGCATCTTTCCTTAATCAAAGTATAATTTCGTACATTAAGTTACATTAAGAAATTGTTAGCTTGGGCTAATGGTTAAATATACAATTTAGCATGTCTATTCAAAAACTATTCCAGTGCAGAATGCTGCAACTGATCAGTCAGAATGTGCAGTTTTCTAAAGAGTTTTAGTTTACAAAATACATGTATCCCATGATGAGGAAAAGGTTTGATCATGATCTTGCCAACAACGATCCCAATGCACACCCTCCCTGATTGTTATATGTTTCACAGAGTGGCTAATCATAGACACTGGAAGACAAATATAGAGAGTGAGAGAAAGGAAAATGAGCTTCGATCTTTCCCAGAGCTCACCCATCAAGAGATTTGGAGGTTAGCGAGTTGCTGTGGCCGATCAAGACCTTGCCCTGAGTGAGTCAGGCTAAATCAATGCTAATTACACTGCCATCTGCACCGCCATCACACCTGTTCACTTACAGAGAGACATGAGCGTTGTCAAAGAGTCCCTGACATCATCCAGGCTTATTAGTCATTGATGGTTTCTGTGCACTCAATTCTTGCAATTCAGTCCACATACTATAACTTTGTTCCAAACTTTAAAACCTCTATGACCAAGAACATGATCAAACTTAAAGGCTGATACAGCTAGATAACACCATAGTTTGTGCCAGTACAAGTTTCCGAGGCGTTCGCTCACCAATAATCAGTGTCTGTCAATGTTTTGCCCGCTGAAAGTGAGCTGCCATTACATCAGCCAGAGAAACAAATGAGGGCCATTTCTGCACCGCTGCTCTGTCTGATATGTCAATAAACTCACGGCAGCGAGAGGAACAGCACAGATGGATTTCTCTCCCGAAGCCAGACAAACAGAGGGACACGTCTGAGTTTTCTCTTAGAGTGGAATCAGTCAGACAAAACGAGACGAGTTACGCACAACTAGCGCAAGTGATGGTGATACAGGTGTGAGATTTCAGTGTCTGGTGTGATTGACTGGAATCACTCAGCGAGATTCTAAGATTATAAAGCCATTCTTGGTTAAATTGTGACAAGTTTTTATGTGTTAATCAAAATTTCCTAACTAGTTTGCTGACAGCAAATGAATCAATTCATATTCATTTAATTAAATAAATAAATGTTTTTGCCAAATTATTAATTTGATTAATTGTAAGTAGAATTAATTGTATATACTGTTTAAATTATGAACATTTATCATTTGGCAGAAGTCATCTCCTGTTTGCAGTTCTTATTGGAATTAAACAAGAGTATTGCCTTTAGCACAATAAAATGATTAGCTTAAGAGAAGATTTTAGAAAAATGGCAGAATGCATCCTCGATGGACATCGCCCGATGAAAAATGTGTCTGAACCCTCAAAGTAAACATTTAACTTTTTAACATAACTTGTTATCCTTGGACAGGTCTTACAGAAAACAGCTCTCAAATGTCATTCAAGCTTGTGTTTCTTCATCGGAATGATACGAAACTTGGTGAAGGTTTTGGCACTTGCTATGTGAAAAAAAATTAAATAAATCATGGACATGATTTAAAAAGCTTAAATGGTCCTGAAGAAAAAAATAGTCACACAATCGCATTGGAAACGAATGAGGAGCGGATTTCATCTAATGGAAATATTAGGTTCTTCCCCAAACAAAATCTTTCTGAAAGCAATTTTTTTTAGATATCAACCTCAAATTTGGAAGACAACTTGTTAGATTTATGGCTTTGATTTTCACACAGTTGTAGAGTAAAAAAATATTTTGGAAATTATTGAATGAATTTTATATAAAATTTAAAAACAGTATTTTTAAGCATTTTTCATAATAATAAACTTCTAAAAACTTTTTTTTATTTTTTATTTTTTACTTTGTTCACTTCAGCAATAATCTGCCAAGTGCCTTCTCTAAAAAGAGACCAAACTTAAGTCTGTGCTCCAGAGCATTCAAGATTTACGACAGTTTAAGTTGGAAATGTCCTTTTCATGTCTATACTCAAAAAGTGATTAACAGGTAATAAATGGATCATAACTATTCCATAAATATAATTTAGTAACATAAAATTCTCTATAAATTCAAAATATTAAATAAAAACATTATTGAACTAAAACATAGTACAATCATTTTTGTTTGTTTTTTACTGCCAAGCGAGCGGCACCACAGGGTTAAATATAGTGCATCATTTGCAGTCATTTCAGGTTTCATGTCAATAATGCCAAACGTCCTGTCATCAAACCTGCTACACTGCATCTCGACCAGCAACATCTGAATCAGATGCAAGCACAAACAGGTTTTCTCCAAAACCTGCCCAAGATAAACTGCCCAGGTTTGAGAGATATGACGAAGGGGAAGATTTTCAGAAATAAATAGCAAACTTGGCTCCGTTCAGCATGAACTCTGAAGAACTAGAGCGCTGCACTTATGGCTTATTTTTATAGGAAAACACAAAAGTTAGCGTTAGCCTGGTTCCCTCAACAAAAACCCAATAGGAATTTTCCATGGGCTTTTGGATTATTGCAGAAAATTAGCTCTCTGACCAACATGTTTATAATTCTTACACATTTTGTTTATCATGATAATCTTCACAAATGAACACAAACTTTATGAATTTTGAAGCATAAATACTGTGAATTTCCAGAAGTATAAAGATAAACATAAGCTATAAACAAAGTACACTACGGTCACTTCAGCATCACCATCCTTACGCTTCTGAAAACTCTTTTAGTCTTTATTTAAATATTTTTCCCTGAAAGTTTGAGTTAGAATAGTTTGTAAGAGTGTGATTATAAACACAAGGCTGTGAAAGTAACTTCAGGACAATGGAACCGGAAGATCTGAAATGCATCTCATTTCCAGTTTTTCCTCTACATAGTTTTTAGAGCACTCATTAGATCTGGATATCCATTGTTAATGAAGATGTTGCTGTTAATTCGCCATATCAAACCAAACCCTGCCCATTGTGAAATACGTTTTCTATTATTGAGAGCATTAGTTGTCAAACCTGTTCAACACACCTTTTCTGTCTATAATAAGCAAGTAAATTGCTGACATTTTCAGAGCTCCTAGAGTAACTATAAGGCTTTGCATGCTTAAAACTCATTATCTTCTTAAGCAAGAATCATTTTAGCGCTCTGTGGTGTTCTCTAATGAACTGCGGGTTTGAGTACACGTCCTCTTCGCCACCCAAGCATTAGTAAACTCATAAAGAAAATCATGCAGTAATGAAGACCGACAGACTTAAAAACAAGGAAATGTGATCTTGGATATTTGAAAAGATCTTTGAGAGATGTATGGGGAGAGAAGGAGAAAATGGCTAACATTTATTTATTCTTGCTGTTCTCGTCTTCAGTGCGACGCCATTAGAGTCAGTGGAAGTGTCCCATCGGCAGTCATTATCAAGGCTATCAGACCGGCCCAGCTAGACTCCAACACAGATATAAATACTATCCTCCACACACACACACAGTTTAATGATGGAGCCAAAGCTAATGTCTCTCACCCCCTCCTGGTTTCTCCTCAAGACTTTTAAAAGGCGGGAAAAAGACAGATATGTGGTGCATGTACGGTATATATACACCTTGAAGTGGTATAAATGTGTGAAGAGATGTTGCTGTACCATAGTCAAGTCAAGCTAAATGTATTCATATACCACTTTTCACAATGCACACTGTTTCCAAAGCAACTTTACAGTAAATTATGATGTTAATGTTTGTAATATCTTCATGTCTTGTGGTTGGATTTAGCAGATTAGAGCTGGGCAATAATAAAGTTAAAATTTGTGACGATACAAGCAATCAATCAAGCAGTCTTTGCTATATAGTATAATTGCCATTAATAAAGTTGGACAAACTTATATATAGAACTTCATATATAAGTTCTGGGCAATGATATAGTTACAATTTGCGATGAAATTAGGTAGTTGAGATTTGCTATATTATGATATATATTCTCAAATCTCATCTGCCTGATTGTTACTTAATGGCAAAGAAATAAGAAGTAAAGGCCCGTGCACCACAAACGATAACTAGAAAGATAACGTTAACGATAACTATATTAGCGTCCATATTAGTGGATGAAATTGTTCTGTTAATTCTATGTGATTTGTCGTCTGCTGCATTAAATGTTCAAGCTCTTTAATCCAGGATGGATTCTGATTGGCTGTAAATGTTTTTATCGTTCATCAGCTACAATTTTTTTTTAAGTGATTCCAACAATATTGTTTTCTGTGATGCTATCGTTATAGTTGTGGTGTGGACTCTGCTATTCTATTAGAACGATTTTTTAAAACTATATTTTAATCGTTATCATAATAATCGTCCTTAGTGTGAACAGGCCTTAATACAAACAGAGAGGCGGTGTAATGCTGCTGCAAAAACAACTATTGTAATATATACCATCAGCGTAATATAAAATTACTATGCACCTTATTTGACACATTTTTTTCTTTGAATGTGCGCGACTTCTGGTTCATTAGCCGCTATAGTAAATAACCAGAACTAGAAAGTGCAGTAAACATCTGTTTAGGATAAAATACCATTTTGCAACATAAAGTACAGCTAAAATAACTGGAACTGAATGTCACTGGAAGCCTCACACACTCAAGTTACAAATGGCCACATATGCCGTTATGTTAAAAGTAAGGTGAATATAAGATTTTGGTCATATTGTCCAACACTATGTGGTCATTAAAGATCCCACACTAAACCGCTGAGCTCAATGTTGCAAGTGAAAATAAATGAAAAGATGCCAACTGGTATCGGATGCAAACAATATACGATAAAGGGAACAAAACATGATTGATGTGCGGCCTGATACTGTCCTGAGTTTGTGTCCTAATGCTCTGCGCTCTCTGCTGATAGGTGCATATATCCATGAAGATGTTTCGACAGCGGTGCTGGAAAAAAAACGAAGCCATCATGTGGTTTTGTTATTAATGGGTCTGTATCGTATGCTCATGGCCAAGGACACAATTTGTATCACAATGCAAATATCTGTCATTAAACGCTGACAGTTCATTTTTCCTGCTAGGGAAAGAATAATGTTTTTGGGTTTGGTGGGCCACGGCGCTTCAGCCAGACAGACTTGAAAGGCGATTTGTAGACAAATGTGTGCTGCCATCAGTTTAGTTCGGATAAAACAGCTTTGAGAGAGAGTGTACACTGAAACATTATGCTATTATGATATAAAAAAAGACATCAATGAATGAATGCTCAAAGTAGATACTGAAACAATTCAATATAAAATTTTATAATTTTCTATAGGCTACATTGACAGTCACAAAATACTACTACATTTTTAGATCTACTAACTGATCAAAATTGTAAATCAAAGTAATAATTAAATAATGGCAATGAGTCATTTACTAATCACATATATCAATATTTGCTTTTTACCAAATGGTGAAAAATGCATTTTTAAAGTGTGTTTACAATCACTCTTGTAAGTTTGCAGGTCAAAACACTGAAATGTGTAGCGAAGGCCTATGAGCTGAGGTTGTGGCCACCGTAATGGATGGTCTCGTGGGAACAGCAGCTTTGACGCTTATTGATTTTCCCGTTCTTGAGTATCCATTCATTCTCCACTCACTCTTTCTTTTTTGCAACTCTGATCAGTTAATTTACATTTAAGCCAGTTGCTGCTGGAGGCAATTAACTCTACAGGTTCATTAGAGCTTGCTCTGACTTATTAATTAATCAATCTGTGTGTGTGTGTGTGTGTGTGTGTGTGTGTGTGTGTGTGTGTGTGTGTGTGTGTGTGTGTGTGTGTGTGTGTGTGGTGGAGAACTAGCATGGAATAAAACACACACTCATAAACGGCTTTATGTTTCCTTGCAGGTTCAGCACTGTGTTGATTATGCACTACTAAAGCCACGAGATACAACCAAGTATAATTAAGGAGGATTATATGAGAAAGAGCGATCCGTTAGCATTCCCATTCATTTCAATAGCAGATGCTACGATAGCATAGGACTCCCTCAGAAACACACAAAGTAAAATCTTTGCGTATGCTGTTCGGTTCAGGGCAGATGTTTTGAGTCTGAGCTGTAAATGATGTTACTATTCGCCACTGACTTCATGAGAATAATGATTGGCTGATGACACCACAAACACACACTCAGACCTCAGCAGACAGGGGTAATATCAATATATCATTCAAAGCCCAAAAATGATCTATCACTGTTAAGACATCTACTATAATATAATAAAACTCTTGTGATTATGCTTGCAAATGAAGACTTTTGAATGGCCATCAATGGAGAAGAACTCCAGCACGGACTAACTGGCTCAAACCTCGACCCTCCACGCATAACCTAATCTCAGCGGTTATTTTAAAGACAAATAATGGGGAAAAAAAGGGTTAGGAGAGATATAACTGTAAATGAGCCCTGAACGCTGCTCTTGGCTCGTTGGTTGGCACCGGCTCACATGCACCACTGGGCTCAAACTTGCTGAGCTATGAACTCCCACCAACACACACACACAGAGATACAAGGAAACATGCAGAACTACATTACCGCTCAAAGGTTTGGGGTAAAAAAAGAAAGAAATTATACTTTTATTCACCAAGGACACATTAAATTGATCAAAAATGTCATCTATAATGTTACAAAATATTTCAATTTCAAATAAATGCTGTTCTATTGAACATTCCATTCATCAAAGAATCCTGAAAACAAAATGTATCACAATTTTCACATAAATATGAAGCAGAAGAATTATTTTCAACAACTACATTTTCAAGTAGTATTTCTTGAGGAGCAAATTTGCATATTAGAATGATTTCTGAAGGATCATGTGACACTGAAGACTGGAGTAAATGATGCTGAAAATTGATCCCAGGAATAAATTACTTTTAAAAATATATTCAAATATTTTTTTTATTTTTTTTTTAATAAAATAATTGATTTAAATTTGTAGTTATTTCTTAATTTGTAATACTATTATTTCACAGCATTACTATTTTAACTGTATTTTTGATCAAATGAATGTAGCCGTGGAAAAGCATAAAAGAGGCTTCCTTTAAAATACATAAAAAAATCGTAGCCTAAGCATTTTTCTACATGAATGTGGGCATGTCTATCAAAAAAGAAAAATTAAAGAGAACTATCTAATAGATTTGGCTTATTTTATTGAGTTCAAGAAACACCGTCCAACAAGTTTTTGTGTGTTTTGTTCCAGCGAATTCAATAAAAGAAGCTAAAAGACGACTGCTGTGAACACACAGCAATTCATTATGATTATTTATTGGACTCGTCCCCAATGACTTACGTTTGTAAATTCTTCATTCTTCCAATTTAAATTCTGCTGAAATTAGATGTTACGTGTGTCATCATTATGTTCATTGGGTGTAGATGGTATTGTGGGCGGAGCCTGTGCGCTGCTGAGAGTTTAATGATGCATAAGATTAAACTGAAGCGCTCAGCTGTGGTGCAGTTCTCTCTCTCTCTCTCTCTCTCTCTCTCTCTCTCTCTCTCTCTCTCTCTCTCTCTCTCTCTCTCTCTCTCTCTCTCTCTCACACACACGCACACATACACACACACACACACTCGCTTCTTCTTCTGACTTCTCACACCTGAATACATGTGTGTGCTCCACAAGAAGTCCATGACAACAACATCATGCTTCTGAAGTATCTACTAAAGGTCTTAACGGGCAGGAGGTCAACCTTTTCCCAGAGTACAGGATGGATCCTCTGACCGGCGCATGATGTCTGCCATCGCACTTTCTGTTCATTAGTGTCCTGACGCCCATCAGCTGAAACCCCCACGCTGGACTCCTCTGCTCTCAGCACAGCCCTCCCTATTCCCAGCGGACAGATCCCAGGCAAAAAACTAATTCTGCTTTTAATAATGTGTCAGGAGAAAGCGGGTAGCTCATAAATTATGTGTCTGCGCCGGTGCAGAGCCGGCCACCAGGGGAAAATCAGGCCGGGGAGGGGGAAAAATCAAAGCCTAGGTTTGACAAACTTTTGTGGAAGATAAATAATAACTTACACATTGGATTAGGTGTTAAGTCATGGGCGAGGGGAGCCAGGAGAGCTGCTCCTATCAGACCTGTGCAGGGTGAGGAACTTACACGACGAATCTGTCATTTGGTTTTGTCCTTTTTTTATATGCATTTTCTCCCAGATGTGCCGGAGAGCCGTCTGCTCACGACTGCCTGCTACGCCTGCACTGCTGTCTTTGTTTTGGTCACTTTTCGGCCTCTGTCACTACATTAGCTTAATGCTATAATATGCATTTACTATATTTCATTGTAAATGAAAAGCAATGTTAATCCCCTTTGAAGGAATTCACGTTCGTGCTGGGTGGTATGATCAAAAATCTGTATCAAGGTTTATTTTTGCAATTCTGCCGGTTTCACAGTGTATCACGCAAACATTAAGATGTCATATACAAGTTTATTATCGAAAATAGTGGTAATCAAAACCATTTTTAAAACTTTAAATAAAAATGTAAAAATTGCTTTTATTTTGGCAAAGTGCTGCACAACAAGAGTTTTAATGATTAAATTAAAACATGGACAATTTTTTTTATATATTGTGTGATATTCCTTAAAAAAATGCTTTATTAAACTGTACTATTTTTACTTTGAGAAGTGTACTCTACACACTGTCCTGTAGTAATAGCCTATATTTCTCTGATAATTTCTAACTTTTATTTTGGTGTTTTGATTTAGATTTTTACGATCATCCGCCATATTTACGACCACCAGCAGGGCAAAGTATTAACGTTCAATACAAAAACATACAAACAGAGACACCAAGAAAAACGCTGACCATTGGACTTCATTCATCCGAAAAACTCAGAAAACATTTTCACACATCTCAAGCACAGGCCCTGTCATAATTAACATTCGGTGACTTTTAAAACTGTTTGCACGATCCACCTCTATACTGACACTGGATTAGGTCTAATCATCGATTAAATATACATATAAACGAACGCGTAGGCTATTTTAGATTTGTGGCTAATGAATAGACACAGCAATTGTTTCAGCTTCACACTGGTAAGGCGCATTTGAAAAATGCATGCAAAATGATCATTCACATATTTTTTAGTAAGAAAATGCATAAATTAACATATAAGCTGCGCTATCATTCTAAGCTGTTCGCCTTGTGTGTCCATGTGTCAAATGGTGAGGTTATAAGAAGTGCAGTCTCGCTCTTTGACCCCGTGTCAATATCTTCACAAACGATCAACATGTATCATAACTGTGGTCTTCTATCACGCACCGACTAAAGAACAATCTCTATTAGCTGACAGCAGGCGGCTGCCGTGATAAATGTTCCCTGACCAAACGGAAGGAATTGCGTGAAATAAAGAGGCATGTTCCAACAAGTCGTGTCAAAATGGTATTGATTCAATCATCTCCAGAAATACACACTCTTGGGCAGCGTAGCGTGCAGCAGATCTGATATGCTCCGCAGAGGTGTGCGACAGTGATTGCAAACTCTTGCCGCTTAAATTTTGGCACACACTTTCCTTCATTGAGCTTTCAGGTGATGAAACGCGCAGTGAGACGCTGACTGATTTTCCCAGCGATTCTCTCTTAGATGTTATTCTTAAGACGTGCCAAAGATGCCATTCTATCTGCGCCTGAAAGACGTGTCATTATGAAACAGGTGTGTGAGGCAGCGTATAGCCGTTTGTCCGACACGAGAGGAGAGAAACAGTGGTGTTCCATCATTCAGACACACTGCTGGAGCCCTGCAGCTGACCACAGAAGTGGAAATGTTTACATTAACTGAGCATGGCCAGCGTGCTCCTGCTGCATGTGCAAAAACCTAATGATGAGAAAAAACACATTAGTGGCTGCGGCGACGGTTGGCATAGATGAAGGGAACACAGGACCTTCCAAAACATACACTGTAGGAATAAAACTCCATAAATATATATGGTACTGTGAACTTTACAGACATTTCCTTTAACCTTAACGGGTTAGTTCACCCAAAAATGAAAATTCTGTCTTTAGTTACTCATCCTTTTGTCGTTCCAAACCCGTAAGACTTTCGTTTATCTTCAGGACTCAACTTTTTGAAGAAATCTGAGAGATTTCTGTCCTTCCATTGACGCTTCGTAAAAGTAATCCATATAAATTGAGCGGTTTAATCCAAATTTTCTGAAGAGACTTGATTGTTTTATATGATGAACAGATTTAATTTAGGTTTTTATTCACATACAAAGTACAAACCTTCATCACCTCACACATCAGTTGTGGTAAACGGAAGCTCAAGCATGTTTGCTTGACGCGTGACCAAAGTACCAAAAACTAAATCTACTGTAAACCACCATGAAACAGCTAGTAGGGTTAGGTCCTTGAAATTGTGATTTCTAGTGTTAATTTCAAGGCATCATAGATTTGCTCCCAACATGAAGGCTGTTCCAAAATTGATGATTATGTAGCCTTTTAAGTTACTTTCCTTTGGCAAAAGGCAGCATTGCTCCAGTGCATTGGAACAAGCACAGCAGAAAAAAAATAAAAAACATCCAGGATAGTGGATGAAGTGAATTACAAAATAAATATAATTAGAAATATAATTAATTTTGTAAAGTAGACTAATAAAGTTCATCTAATTAAAAAATGGTATTTTATCATGACTATTTTAGTATTTTCAGTGTGCTAATTCCAACATGTTTGCCTTTGTTAAAAAAAGAGGTTACATTTTAGTTAGGTCCATGCCTTAAAATGTAGTAAGGGAGTTCTCTAGATTTTTGAACACACAGACACACACACAGAGAGAGAGAGAGAGAGAGAGAGAGAGAGAGAGAGAGAGAGAGAGAGAGAGAGAGAGAGAGAGAGAGAGAGAGAGAGAGAGAGAGAGAGAGAGAGAGAGAGAGAGAGAGAGAGAGAGAGAGAGAGAGAGAGAGAGAGAGAGAGAGAGAGAGGGTGTTCTGACCTTGACTCTGTGGTCTGGTGGGTGTTGAGAGGGTAATACCTCATCATATCCAGGGCAACTTTAGATGCGGTGGGGAAAACCTCATAAAACAAAAGTATAGCAGGTTAAATAAACCAAACCACCCACACAAACACAAACACACACTCACTCAGGCCACTGTGAGCCTGACCCCCAGTACAGGAGGGTTAATTCAGTTTTCACAATCCTCATGCATACATCATGCACACATTGCAGAGCTGAAGTTGGCTGGAAACATGTTTGTTTTAATCAATTCCATCCATATTAAATATTATTTAATGATCACACTAACTTCATTCTTCGCTTGTGACTTTGTGAAAACTTGCAATATATTGTGCTGGTGAACACATAGTTTGTCCAGATTTCTTCATGTTCATCACAAAAACTTGTGCAAAAGCGTGTAAACACGGGCTCTTCAACACTGACCAGCATTACCTGGATCATTTCATGTTCACAGTCCATACCAAATGTTCTGCAATTTCTGTTCATATTTTAAGGTTTTCCTAAATGTCTTCAAAATTTCAGTGCATATCTACTGTAAACCACATGAAACCGCTAGTATGAATTGGCTGCTTATAATCATTTTTCCTGGAATACTTGCAGTTGTTGCTCGAGTCCTTGGAATTGTGATTTCCACATCACATATTAAAGAATCTTCATAAATGTAAAACTCGACAAGCCTGACATTCACAGACAGCAGTGATCAGTCAAACAGGCCAAAAGAGACAGAGTTAGCTGGTCACGCAGGAAAAGAAATTGAGGTAAATATATGCCTCTGCTCTCCGCAGCAAGGACAAAGACAATGAAGATGACTGCACCTGCCAAAGACCAACCAACTGAGACATTTAACACACACCAACACCAGGCAGCCTTCTATCACCACACTCAACACTGCCTTCAGTGTGTTAAAGATGTAAATAGCTGCTTATAATCAGATAATTGCATCGCAGACTGAAAGCAATCAATTCAATTTTGGATGCATGGATGGATAGATGGAGACGGTAAGATAGATAGATAGATAGATAGATAGATAGATAGATAGATAGATAGATAGATAGATAGATAGATAGATAGATAGATAGATAGATAGATAGATAGATAGATAGATAGATAGATAGATAGATAGATAGATAGATAGATAGATAGACAGACAGACAGACAGACAGACAGACAGACAGACAGACAGACAGACAGACAGACAGACAGACAGACAGACAGACAGACAGACAGACAGACAGACAGACAGACAGACAGACAGATAGATAGATAGATAGATAGATAGATAGATAGATAGATAGATAGATAGATAGATAGATAGATAGATAGATAGATAGATAGATAGATAGATAGAAACAGACAGATGGAGATAGATAGATAGATAGATAGATAGATAGATAGATAGATAGATAGATAGATAGATAGATAGATAGATAGATAGATAGATAGATAGATAGATAGATAGATAGATAGATAGATAGATAGATAGATAGATAGATAGATAGATAGATAGATAGATAGATAGATAGATAGATAGATAGATAGATAGATAGATAGAAACAGACAGATGGAGTTAGATAGATAGATAGATAGATAGATAGATAGATAGATAGATAGATAGATAGATAGATAGATAGATAGATAGATAGATAGATAGATAGATAGATAGATAGATAGATAGATAGATAGATAGATAGATAGATAGATAGATAGATAGATAGATAGATAGATAGATAGATAGATAGATAGATAGATAGATAGATAGATAGATAGATAGATAGATAGATAGATGCACTGATGCTGTACGGCAGTCTAAGGCTCATTTAACCTTTACAGATGTCGGACCTGGAGCATATTGCTTAATAAACCATATCATGTGACAGATTTCCTGCTTGCTCAGCCAAATAGTGCATATCTGAACTACCGCCGTCCATGTCAGATTTGTCACACATGCAGGTGCAAATTCTGTCTCAGATCAAAGAACAAGGTGTAAAAAGAAAACCGTCCATGTGTGTCATGTAGATTTTACCAGAGCATATGAGAAGCTTGCTAATTTTCTAATCAAACAGAAAATAACACAGGAATGTTTGATAAGGTTTTCAGTCAGACTTGATCTTTGAGTCAATAACAAGTGTTCCCACTCTGAGTAATTAATAAGAACGTCAGGGAAATTTTATTAATTGTATCTTGTATAACATCAATTTAGTTCAGATTGCCTTTCTGACAAGCCATTTTAATTAAAAATATCAAGAGCAACATTGAAGAAGTACTGCAGTCGTTTTAGGAAAATATCAGATAATACTGCCATCTGGCACTTAAAGCGTCTCTTGTTTCAGGACTAATTAGATGCAATGCCGTGAAGTCAGTAACAGACTCAGAATAATGGCAGCCAGCGCGAGAGCTGAAGCGCAGCTGAGATTTTGGGCCTGATGGTTTTCATAATGATTAAAAATAGATGTGCACATCTCTGCACACCTGTACATCTGCAGTGTCTTCGGCTTTAGGATGCATTAACACAACTGCATATATGAACTGATAAAAGACTACATCCCAATGGCATCGTGATCTCAGCATTCAAAGGTATAAAAAGTGTGCTTCTGCCACACATACATGTTGTACATATGGATAGATATTCAAATGTAAATGATAATTTTTTTTACATCATATACAGCATAGTAATTAAGAACTTTAGATGTACAAAAAATGACAAAGCTGCCATAGGGGCTTTTAAATGTCCAAGACAGGATAAACGTTTACAAGAGTCTTATGAAGATGTTTATGAAATGATATTAAGTAGTTCAGCAGATAGTGAGCAAGAACAGCATGTAAATTGTGAGTGTGTGTGTGTGTGTGTGTGTGTGTGCTTGTTGACCCCGCTGCTGGCTCGTGTCTCTAGTCACTTTCCTCGGTAACTATGAGTCATGCTTTGTTTCACCTGACGTGTAATTATTTTTTCCATTAAACACAGAGTCATATTTCAGTTTGTCGGTAAAATTTCAATCAGGGTGCACTAATGCACACTAGACAGGGAAACTTTAGAACAATAACAAGATGCATGCGCAAAGAAAATATAACACGTCAATAAGGAGAGAGAACGCGTACAAGAAAAAAAATCATTTGCAATCTGAGGGTGATGTATACGTTAAAGTGTCAGCAACTGATGAAAAAAAATTAATAGCTTTCTGCCAAGAGAGAAACATTCTTTGATGGATATACGCTCATTTGCATATTTTCCTTTACACTTGGATTGGCGCTTGAGTGATATTTAAATCTTCACCTTGACTGCATAATGAGGGGCGGAGCTTTGCTCTACACAAGCTTTCATTATTGACCCGCATGTCAACACACTGTAAACATGTTCTGTACAGTAACAGAGCTGTGTGTCTCCTTCAGAGGAATGAATTACAAAAAAACTTATTTCTGAATGAAATAATCGTGGGTAATGAACCTCATTATCAAAGTGGCTGAAAACTTGGTTTTATGGGAATGGTTGAAGAATCTACTCTGGAAAGTTTAAATCTTTATGAGATAGATTTGTGTGAGAAACAGATCGAAATGTAATCGAACTTCAAAATCTGAAGATCACCATTACTGATTAACCTTAACTTATCAAAAACGAATGTCTGTCTCTCTTGATGGAGTTGGCTGAAGATTGCGACGTGCGGTTGCAGTGATGAAGCCTTGAATATAGAGATCACTCCATTTCTCAGGCCCTGATATGACTGGCTTTCCCCTCACTGTAGTAATGGGCAGTTGAGGGGATCTGATGCGTGACATTTGGAGCGTTCAGTCTAGAGGTAAGTGACAGAGAAATGATCACGCCTCGGAGTTAATCTAAAGTCCTGATACCTGCGCAGATGTGTGCATGCGTGCTGTTATAGAGAGACTCCGCTGCGGGCTGTCACTGATTTCTATCAAGAGCTGTCAGATAATTACATGACCGAGAGAACCTGAGCACTACTGTGGTCCATCAGCCCAGAGGAGTCACCGCGCACCTCAGCCGTCTCGAACCACGGGCCAGATTATAAACTGTTATCTCGTTTCTGAACCGAAACTGAGCTGGTAAGAGTTTATTGCAGATTTCAACAAAACATCAAATCAAAACATTCCTCTCATGAAATAATTTACTTTTATGTCGGCTACTTTTTTGGAGCCTAACAGCTGGTCAGCTTCTTTCATTATAAGGAAAAGATCAGCCTGGAAATTCTTTCCTTTATTTGGGTTTTGAATCAGAATGTTAACCTCTGGGTGAGCTATTCTTTAAATTGTGGCTATAATAAAGTAGCATTTCATTAAATATAACTGTCAGATGTATATATAGGCCTATATCACGAAAAAATTGAAGACCGGAAGTACGTCTTTTAGTAGGGATACGGCTCTTCCGGTTAGCTCTTTACAATGGCGGAGTCCGATAGATACCGCTGGACCAAATCTCTCCGCAACCTGCCTGAAGTCACATATGACGATGTGGTCCGGATGGTAAATGAAAACTCTCAAGTGGAAAAGCGTGAAAGCTGAGGTGTGGCTGTCTACGTCCTGACGCAGAGCAACCCGGTACACTACAACAACAGCGGCGGGCCGTTCGCCAGTTAGGTAAACGTTTCTATGGTAACAGCGAGTTGGACCAATCAGCAGACGTTGCTGCTACGCTTAGGATTGTGGGTAGTGTAGTTTTTTTTCATAAGATCGCAGATAAAACATGTTTTTCTTAAAACAAGGTTGTTTCATATGAACTTCTACAGGAGCAAAAACCTTCGTTTCACAACCTCACAGCTTCTGGTCAGTCTACCTCGGATGGTTTAGACATTATGGCTGATAATCTAAGTCCTTATGGAGAAATACTGTTGATCGGAAGTTCTGAATCCCTACTCCGCGTTCCGGAAGCAGGAAGTGTGACATAGGCCTATTCAGTGTGTTTGTGTGTAGTTCTGCTTCCCTTGTTAGTTTCCTTGGTTACTGATTATGTTGCACACCTGTTTCCATTTCTTTTGATTATTTAAGACCATGTCCACACTAATACATTTTCGTTTGAAAACGCAGCCTTTTCTTTCCGTTTTGGCCTTCCGTTCACACAGATGTTTTTCAACAAAGACAGAGTTTTTGAAATTTGAAAATTCCAGTTTTGCGTTGTAGTGTGAACAGTGAAAACGGAGGTATTCGTAAACTATGATGCATTTTTTTGTGCATTTTTTTGTACCGATAGATATCTGTTTATAGCGATATTGTGCCTGTGCTATTCACTTTCACACTGTTATGTAACTTTGTACACTCTTCATATCACAGTCCTGCAAAGATGACAGAAAATTTACTTGCAATTGCTGTCCTGCGGCAGAACATGTTGGCAGTTGTGTTTTAGACCAAACATATAATGAGAGCGACCTGGACACATCAGTCAATGGTGAGAGATTTGCTAAATAAAATGATCCTGCTAGAAGAATAACATGAGAATTTGTTATGTCTGTATAAATCAAGTTAGCATTAGTGAAGTTTTTGCACAATAAGGTTAATTTGGTATTTTCCGATGTTACAGAGTGGATGTGTAACTTTTGGAAGATGCTATTGTGGATGGAGAGCATTTTGAAACGAAAACGGCATTAAACTCCATCGGCGTGCAATTCATTGCAACTACCCATGACAAAAACAATGCCGATTTATTTTTGATTACAGAAAGTCAACAGCACTGATTATGGTAAAGCTGAAATAAAGCAAAATATAAATATTTGATGAAAAATTAAACAAAAATGTTAAATGTTGCCATGGCAAGTACTATAATTACTCAAATGAAATTTGACCTAAAAAAATATAAAAACCTAAAACCTAAATGAACGTAAAAAAAAAAAAATCAATAAAATATCTATATAAATAATATATAATATATATATTAAAATATATATACTAAAATAGTGCTGCTCAATGCTGTAGCCAGCCGGGCTGCTCTGGCCTTCAAGGGAGAACAACCTATCGAAGGCCAACAAATCATCCTGTAATCACCCTTTCTGTCCTGGATCACCCATGCATGCCCAACGTCCCATTCCAGCGAGGCCCAGGTGACCCCACACTACCGCTGACCTCATCTGCCCCCCTCCCCCCTCTACTGCTCACAACACCATACGAGTGTCTTTCACATAAAATGTTAGAATTGTTATGTTAACTTTTATTATAAAACTATGATTTTTTCAGCTTTACAGTATTGTGCAAAAGTCTTAGGCATATTAGTATTTTTAAGCCAGTATTTTTAAGTGGTTTTAAGCCAGTTATTTATATATTTTGCTGTAGTGTGTCAGTAGGAAATATCACTTTACATTTCCAAACATTCCTTTTGCCATTAATTGTAATCCAGTGAGATTTTTGAATGAGTTTGACAACAGCCGGTGTGATTCACACAGTGATCTGATCTCACCATCATCAAGTCTATTGGTTATTACATGATGAAACAGAAAAAACTGAGACTAAATCCAGAGGAACTGCGGCAACATCTCCAATGTGCTTGAAGAAACCTTCCTGCAAAGATACAGTGGCCTACTGTGAAAAGTTTTAGGCACTGTATGTCAAATCGATTTTATCTATCAGTTAACTTCTATTAAATAAATGAGATGTTTGTGTGACCACCCTTTGCATTTAAAACAGCTTTTGTCTTAGGTAGAAATGCACAGTTTTTCAGGTAGCTTTGGAGGAAGGTTTCTTCAAGCGTCATGTTTCTTCATGTAATCACAGACCGACTCGATAATGGTGAGATCAGATCTCCGTGTGGATCATACTTGCTATTGTCAGACTCCTTGAGCAAATAAAAATCTCACTGGATTATTACAATTAATGTCAAAATTAATGTTTGGAAATGTAAAGTGATATTTTGACACATTACAGCAAAATATATAAATAACTGACTTAAAACCATTTTTGTGTTTGAAAATACTAATGTGCCGAAGACTTTTACACAGTACTGTATATTTGTTTATAATAAATACAGAAAAAAATAAACAGAATGTCCTTGTTGCAAACAGGGATGTTTTGCATACTTTGTGCTACAACAAATATGATAATACATCTATTATTGTATTATTATGTATTATTAACAATACAAAACTTGCCAAACATGCTTCTACCTTTTCAGAAACTTGACATGGCGGCTTAAATATGCAGAAATCCTGATTTTTTTTTTTTACACATACATTCATAACAGTTATAATATTATTAACGACAAAGGCCAGGAATGCTCTATCAATTCATTTATCTTTCTTTACTTTTATCAGTTTGGTCATATCAAGTTCTTCTTCCAAGACCTTAAGCCCCTGAAGCAAAGCTAACAAAGCAAGATAAATTCCTCCATTTTCCTGTCAAGCCATCACTCTCTAAGGTGCCTCGTACAAAAAGAGACGGTAGAAAAGGTGTCTCAGCTGTAGTCGGGTCACTTGAAGGGTTTCTGAGGTGATTGAGCATGTGTTCATGAGCTCAAGGCCACACAATACAGAACAGTACAGTTCCAAACACAAGGTCACACACACACACACAACAAGGACAACTCTATATTGATTATGACATATCAACAATATGTGCTTAGAATGCTTGGAGAGATCATGGAGATGGATAGCGGTGGACTGCTTTGATACAGAACGAGTGTTTGATCAGTTCACTACAGAAGTGACTCATGATGCGGAGACACGGTCAGTTGAGCAGTCACAGATCTAATGCTCCTGTTTCCAGTTACTCACACCGGCTCTCATAAGGTTTATTTCCTCCATGCATGAGTGTTCACTTCATTTGTAATGTTTGGACAACTCATTAGCGGTTGCTTTATAATTGCAGAGAGATTATAAAAAAGGATAGCCCTATACTGTGCACACTAACACTGACTCTGAAGTGGCCCTGGAATGAATGAAACCCGTATATGCCCCTATGCTGTTCATTTATTCCATGTACTGTGAGGAAATCTTTCTACAGTGTTCAATAGGTTGTAAAGTTTTAAACTTTGCTGTTGATCGCTAAGCCTGGCACAACATTGGAAATGTCTTTTCAAAACAATTCCTAAGGATAAAAATACCTAAAAACTGAACACTGGAACAGACTGTATGTTTATCCCTCACAGTCTCATTTTCATTTGCAAAAATGAAATGATTGAATAAAAATTAAATAAAGGTCTAGGTCTATATATTAGTTAGATTATCCGTGAATCATAAATTTAATTGTAGTCTGCTCTTCACTAAACTATCATGAGGCTTTGGCAGATTAAAATAGTGCATGATTTGTGATAAAGCTGCTTTATATTATGTCAACTGGCCATTGATTTTATGTAAAAGAACAAGCAGATTTTTTTGTGCAGGCCGATAAAAAAAATTGCAGCATGTTTTTATAGGCTATATTTATGATATGATGATATGATAATTATGCTCACATACACAAATGATACCCACTGATATGTAAATGATCTTGATAGGCTAATTAATGATGCACTATAATCTCTCCTACCACCAATAAAACACCTGTCAAATAGTCAAACAACCAAACAAATCACATAGACTATCCTATATACAGACTTATAGCCCTTATAAACATTAACGGAGAGCCCCATTTCATCCATCTACTCAACTATGTAAAAATTAATCTCATATATATAATCCTGACGATCCATCTCACTTGTTTTGAGATTAGTCAATATCATTTCATTGACATTTGTTATAAACTTTTCTAATCAACTGTGGTCTTATAGGGGCCAGTTGTGGCCTAATGGTTATAGAGTCGGACGAAATATAGGTGTGTGGAGTGAATGAACAGCGCTCTCTTCCACTCTCAATACCCACAACTGAGGTGTCCTTGAGCAAGACACCTAAGATTAGCAATCGCCGGCTGCTTCGGGTGTGTTATACTCACTGCTGTGTGTGTGTGCACTTGGATGGTGAAATGCAGAGCACAAATTCCAGGTATGGGACATCATACTTGGCTACACACCTCACTTCACTTAACCTCAGACACTACTGTGATACTGAAAGCTGATTGGTTTGAATGGTTACCTTTAACAGTGATTGGTTGTACAGCCAGTGGCTCGCGACGCCAAGCGTGATGTGCGTGAGTTTTTGGACACGGGACAGCAGGCGGTGGTTCACCTGGATCTTTTATTCATCCATCCTGATATAACACACAAAAAAGCAGTTACAATGCAAAATAGATGCAAAAAAGACTGAGAATCTAAAAAAGAAACCTTATATAAAACTCAATCAAGCAGCCTCTTTAAGAGCGAATTGCCTTTGTTCTCTATAAAATAAATATGTACATTGATCACCATGGGCTCTCCTTTCCACATATTTGGGCAGAAGACAAAAATATAACTCAAAAAAGGGTAAAATGACACAAATAATCACACAGGTAAGTAAAATGACATTGCACATGTGAATTGGAATGAAAATATAGATATAAAAGCAGTAATTACAATAAAGATTAAATGAGATTATCAGGAAGTCAAAAGAAACCTACCATGAGGTTACAATGCTAGGAAAAGGAGGAGCCAGAACAGGAAGTTATGCAGATTCGTGACATCACAACAATTAAAGGGGAAAGCATTAATTTCGGTCGGATCAGGTATATATAAAGGAACAATTTTGTGAGAATTCTAGTTAACAATACATATATTTAACAGTATCATTTCTATACTGATTACATACAGAAAAGAGACAAATTTAGCAGACAATTTTGCATCATTTGAATATCTATGATTGGTCAGATTAGTAATAATAAGAGTCTTTATGCTGTCAGCTCGTGTAGTAATTAAAACTCGGCTACTGTGCATAGAGAACACTGAATATTTGGTATTTATAATACACATATAAAGCTAAAAACACAGACTTTAGGATAGATCTGAAGTTTTGTCATCTGGGGTTTTGTCCGTTAAATGCCTATAATGATTCCACAGCCACACTGTTGTGATAAATCAAGTTATTACACATAATGTTCTTGCATAAATAATACTGATTAATTAGCCAGTCAGACCAACTGAGGATGAAGGGTGTAATATATATCACTGTCAAAAGCCCTGAACAAATCATTTACACTGCTATGATTTTAATTAACTAACTAGAAACCTCTCCACGTCAAGAGGAAATTAAAAGGAATTATGATCTCGGGTCTAATTGTGCTCTCAGGTTCACAAATCTCATGAGAAACGTTTAGGTTTATAAGTATTTATCAGTGTCATCAATATGTTTGGATTGTATTTGATGAACTAATGCTCCACACTAGACAATCTATTTAAAGAAAAAGGCCACTTTCTGTTATTCTGTGAGAGTGTTAATTTTAAAGTGTTAATTTTAAAGGAGAACTCCGGTCAATTTTAACATTGAGCTCATTTTTTTTGTACATTTGGAGTGCTGTCAATACAGAGAACAACGACAAAAATCGGTGTTGCCTACACCGAGTTATTCTATTTTTAAAATTTGCACCCTGTTGACTTCAATGGGGCAAGTACTAAACCTGCTTTTAGCCTCTTAACTATGGGGTGAGATTTCGGTCACAATTCTGCGCGCGCAAGATCACATTTTGAGCGTGCAAAAGGGCATTTCGCACGCGCGTGAACTGAGTTTTGCGGAGAAATGTTCGTCTCGCAGATAAGAAAATATTGCGAGCGAACGAAAATCAATTTTGCATTTAAAATAAGTATTTGGATGTGCGCGGACGTTCTCTTTCGCGTGTGCAAAGTTTCACTTTCTTGCTCCTTTCATACCAGCCGTGAGCGCTCTCTAAGCGCAGACAGCTCGCTTGCTCAACACAACCCAGCGTTACAATATGCCATAATTCCAGCCAATCAGAGATAAGACTGCTAAATTCTGATTGGCTGGCTTGAAAACCAATCACAAGACTCCCTGCATCACCGACTGCGGAAGAGAACTAGTGCAGTTGAGTTTATTATTTATGAAAAATATTCAAAAACTTCAGTGTAATTCAATGTATTGTTGGCAAATTCAGTTCACACATCACTGCTGTCCTGATGGTTATACTACAAGACTTATTTTGTATAAATATCGTTTTGCGTATTTTTTACGATTATTATTTATGAAAAATATTCAAAAACTTCACTGTAATTCACTGGCAAATTCAGTTCACACATCACTGCTGTCCTGAAGGTTATACAACAACACTTATTTTGATAAAATATATATTTTAAATTGTATATAATTGTACTCTAAATGTATAATTTTTATGATTTTTATGAAAAATATTCAATAACTTTACTGTAATTCACTGTATTGTTGCCAAATTCAGTTCACACATCACTGCTGTCCTGATAGTTATACTACAAG
This sequence comes from Scardinius erythrophthalmus, assembly GCF_964197995.2. Lineage (NCBI taxonomy): Eukaryota > Metazoa > Chordata > Actinopteri > Cypriniformes > Leuciscidae > Scardinius > Scardinius erythrophthalmus. Next base: position 3,319,874 of record NC_138238.1, read on the forward strand.
ACTTATTTTGAAAAAAAAAAAAAAAAAAATTAAGTTGTAAATACAATTGTAAATTTATGATTTTTTTTAATGATTTTTATGAAAATATTCAATAACTTTGGACATCAGTGATGTGTGAACTTAATTTGGCAACAATACAGTGAATTACAGTTATGTTATTGAATATTTTTCATAAAAATCATAATTATACATTTACAATTGTATATACAAATTAAAATATATATTTTTCCCTAAAATAAGTGTTGTATAACCATCAGGACAGCAGCGATGTGTGAACTGAATTTGGCAACAATACAGCGAATTACAGTGAAGTTATTGAATATGTTTCATAAAAATCATAATAATTCTACATTTACAATTGTATATACAATTTAGAATATATATTTTGCCTATAAGTGTTGTAGTATAACCATCAGGACAGCAGTGATATGTGAACTGAATTTGGCAACAATACAGTAAATTAGAATATTTTTCATAAAAATCATAAAAAATCATAAATGTACAATTGTATATACAACTTAAAATATATTTTCCCCAAAATAAGTCTTGTAGTATAACTATCAGGACAGCAGTGATGTGTGAACTGAATTTGGCAACAATACAGTGAATTACAGTTATGTTATTGAATATTTTTCATAAAAATCATAATAATTATACATTTACAATTGTATATATAATTTAAAATATATATTTTTCCCAAAATAAGTGTTGTAGTATAACCATCAGGACATCAGTGATGTGTCAACTGAATTTGCCAACAATACAGCGAATTACATTGACTTTTTTTAAATATTTTTCATAAATAATAATCATAAAAAATACGCAAAACAATATTTATACAAAATAAGTCTTGTAGTATAACCATCAGGACAGCGGTGATGTGTGAACTGAAATTGCCAACAATACAGTGAATTACAGTGAAGTTTTTGAATATTTTTCATAAATAATAAACTCAACTGCACTAGTTCTCTTCCGCAGTCGGTAATGCAGGGAGTCTTGTGATTGGTTTTCAAGCCAGCCAATCAGAATTTAGCAGTCTTATCTCTGATTGGCTGGAATTATGGCATATTGTAACGCTGGGTTGTGTTGAGCAAGCGAGCTGTCTGCGCTTAGAGAGCGCTCACGGCTGGTATGAAAGGAGCAAGAAAGTGAAACTTTGCACACGCGAAAGAGAACGTCCGCGCACATCCAAATACTTATTTTAAATGCAAAATTGATTTTCGTTCGCTCGCAATATTTTCTTATCTGCGAGACGAACATTTCTCCGCAAAACTCAGTTCACGCGCGTGCGAAATGCCATTTTGCACGCTCAAAATGTGATCGTGCGCGCGCAGAATTCTGACTGAAATCTAACCCCATACTTAACATCCTTGATGTGTCATTACAAGTGCACAGAAAATGTGAGTGATTCCTTCAGAGTGAACACGAGTGAATCTGACTGCAGTAGATGTGAAAGATATGTATAAAAATGATGTTATTTAAGCCAGCGCAAATACCTGTGTTTACATCCTGTTTTCGGTTGAAGTCCAAAGTAGTCCAGAGTTTACCTATGATCACGCGCGTGAACTCGACAATCGACTACTTTGGACTTCAACCGAAAACAGGTTGACTATTAAAAATAGAATAACTCGCTGTAGGCAACACCGATTTTTGTCGTTGTTCTCTGTATTGACAGCACTCCAAATGTACAAAAAAATGAGCTCAATGTTAAAATTGACCGGAGTTCTCCTTTAAGTGAAGTGTGTTTTCTGAGCCACTAGTGGCACCATACAGAAATGCAATCTGTTTTTGTTCGCTTGTGTGTTTGTTTTTTGAGAAAGAGAGACCCAAAATGCATACTTTGGCACTAGTTGGCACTATAGGTCAAGGTGCCTTAACGTTGTACAAATCCTATTACAATAATCAAACACACCCTCTTGCAATTAAGAGTTGTGGTTCCAATAATTCTTAAAGGAATAAAAATAAAGATCTTCCATGGAACAAAAATGGAGACAGAACAAAAACAGGGTCAGTCTGAGAGATTTCCATCTCAATGCCGCAGAAGATAAGACATTATCATACTAAAGCCATCACAGGTTAGAATTATCGTGATGATCATACAGAGCTACAGTATGGCATAAAACACAAATAGCGCACCTAGCTCTCTGGAAAATGAAAGTCACACTTGAGTTGAGTAGGTTAATTAAACCTCTCTAATGAGGCTACTAAACCAGGATCTAATGTAGCTTCTCGGCAATGCTCGTGGGGAATTGTGGTACTTTGGTTTAATAGCGGCGGCTATGTTTTGCCCTGCCGAGGCTGTCCGTGGTAATGGAGCCTGTGCGTGGCACATAAAAGCCATCGTCTTTGTTCTTTATGGACGATCCGTGTCTTCCGCTCAACATTCATCCATTACGCACAAAAGAAGGAGGGCTGTCCTGCGCTGCCTTATAAATCTCAATAACGAACGACACCCAAATGTCCACAGTCTCAAAAAGGTTTAATTATGGTGACTCTTAGAATCCCTCCTCATATTCAACTTGATTACAGTACAATTGATACCCAGGTAATTGATAATGCCTGGGTGAATAATGTTGTCAATTTTCTCCCTAAATCCCATTTTGGTAGCCATCTGGGCCACGTAAACAGCTCCCGAGGGAGGAGAGCTATTAGACAATAATTACTCAGAAGTCATTTATTCTTGAGGAGTGTTTAGCGTTTATCTGTTTTACAATTAAAATGGAAAACAGGCCTCTCCGCACACTTATTCTCAATATACGGAGTGTTCCACCTCCTCTGACAGCACTTGAACTCTTGACACACTCTCATTGTCTCTTGATAAGAAGATCTGGGACGGCCCGCATCCACAATGTTATGTTACTGTGCAGCCAGTACTGGCTAATAAAATAATGTTTATTAAAATGGCGAACATAGTAAAGTGACTATTTTGTTGGAAGATTAGGTAATTACCAAACTAGTTGGATGATTTCACAAGGATATGCACCTTTGCCTTGATTTCTTTAAAACAGCAAAGTCCACACTGAGGTTGGCTGAGCAAGGTAATTAAGAATGTTTATGACTTCTGGGCACTTTTGCGCAAACTGCCCATTTATTCATTCAACCTTACAGTTTGCTGACTAGCAAAAATATCATAATTTTCTCACTTTGAATATATGTATTAAGAGAGAGATATTATTTAATTATTATTTGCAGGTAACAACAGATTATTTCATGATTTATATGGGTTTCATGTCTGCATAACTTTGCATTTAAAGTGGCAAGAATCATAGGTGTGATCATATGTGACATTTTTACATGTTTCCATGCTGGATAGAGGAGTTCATTTTAGTATCAAATTGAGTTCTGCATTTTAAACCTGGCCTATAATTTCAAGTTAGATCAAGTCACCTTTATTTAAATAGTGCTTTACATAATACAAATTGTTTTAGACCCTGTTTACACATTTTGGTCGATCGGATCACAAGTGGATGACACTAAATTCAGGTAAACGTGGTCTAAAATGTTTTGATCTTGTCCACTTTCGAGTACTTCACATTCGACCAGATTGCTTTCGTAGTGTAGACCCTCGTGTGGTCGAATGTGTTACTGCTGTCCTACTGCATTAACATTATGGGAAGCGCTCTAGCCAGACAGGATTTAAACTGTGTTGACTGAAGACCCAAGTTTGGTTTGAAGATGAAAAACGTACCAAGCTCAATGTTCTCTCGCCATTCCACACACTCACAGTGTTCGGCGTGATCTCTCGGCTGTCACAGCAGAAAAGAAAGCTGCTGCTCTCCGTAAGTTTTTCCGTCATCTCTGTGCTCGTTCAAATGTAAATTGCGTAAGCTTATTGCGCCCATTAGATCGAAAGATCTGGAAAAATAACATACATTTACCCGCCCATGGAGACTCCCGTTGAAGAAATCAGGACAGAAGTGGTTGAAAGTGGACAAAAGATACGGATTAAAACACCATGTGTAAACAGGAATGTGTCTCCTTCGTCTAATTGTGATACGATCGCCAAAAAACACATCTTAATACCGAGTGTAAACAGGGCCTAAAAGCAGCGTCACAGTAATAAACAGCAAATAACAGTGTTGCAAAGTTCTTCAATTATGAAACAAATACAGTTCTAAAAGGACAATAGTGTCACTGTTTAGCTCAATTCCTTTTAATGCTGATTCAGTTTAGTTCAGTAACAGTGTGGATATCATAGCCTATGTATTGTAATGCATTTACTTACTTTTATTATGTTTATATTGCAAAGCCATTAAAATAATCACCTTGGGTTGTGTGCCATTCACAACTGAATTGAGCCCTTGAAGATTTACAGGTCTTGCAGATGATTACACCTACAAAAATGTATATTTCAACATTTGAATTAACTTCGAACTACATTAAACTATTTCAGTAAACTTTTGTGGATCAGGATGGAAGAACACTTCATTCCCCAGAATGCATTCACACTGTGTTGAATTACAATTCAGTTCAGTACTGGTTCGAAATAACCTGTTAACTTGGTCGTGTGATCGATCTTTCTTCTCTCCTCGGACTGCATGACTGTCTCTCACACACAGCGAGGTTCACAGCCATCAGGAGTAACACACTGCACATAATGTCCGATTAAGGGAAGGAAAACACCACTCAGCCAAAAGCACCTCGTGTCACCTCTTCTTGGGCAGCATATTTTAATTCCTCACAGTGTTAAAGATTTAATCCTCATTTGCCTGAGGCCTCTGGGCACGAATCACTGACATTTATAATAACTGTTGTTTTGGGCTAATCTCACGAGAGTTCACAGAGGCAGAGAGAGGATCTGCGCGAAGGACTATGTCAGCTTTTATTTATTTGCACAGGAATCGCCAGAGGCATCTCCTCTCCTCATCACAATTATGAAGCTGGTCCTGAGAGAGAGAGACTGCGAAGAAAGAACTGAAACTTACCAGGGCTTGCTAAACAAATGGCCATGTAAATACATCGGCTCAATGCGAATTATATCCTGCATCACCAAAACGTAACTCTGGCGCCATATTCAAATCATTTCCATAGGATTCCGTTAAACTCAACGCTAAACTTTTGCACTAAACGCTAACACTCATAGTAAATGCATAAATGCCATCAGTTTTTTAATATTTCAGCTTGACACAAATGTACCATTTCATTTAATCTTCTAATCACTCCCTGAAAACCACATGTCCAAAGTTATTCGTTTTTGAAGTCTCTTCTGCTCACCAAGGGTGCATTTATTTGGTCAAAAATGCAATAAAAACAGTAATATTGTGAAATATTATTATAATTTAAAATAACTGTTATCTATCTGAATATATTGTAAAAATGTAATTTATTCCAGTGATCAAAGCTGCATTTTCAGCATCATTACGCCAGTCTTCAGTGTCACATGATCCTTCAGAAATCATTCTAATATGATGATTTGCTGCTCAAGAAACATTTTTGGTTGTGCTGCTTCATATTTTTGTGGAAACCGTGATACATTATTTTTTCAGTATTCTTTGATGAGTAGAAAGTTAAATAGAACAGCATTTATTTTATCAAATTAAAAAATTTGTTCTTGCAGAATAAAATTATCCATTTCTATCTTTTCTTTTTTTTTAAAGTTTACTAATTCCTAAATTCCTATCTTTTGAATGGTGTATCAGCTAGGCTATATACAAGCCAACATGTATACAGTATTTTGGGTTCTGACTCAAAAAATACAGCATGAAGACAAACCTGAGAAGGCTGGTGGACTCAAACTCTGTAAGTAATTCGAACCAAGTGTGCAACTTCCAAAACTTTTCAGTGTGTATTTACCAAAAACAGCTGAGGTATTAGTGATACCCAGGGCCTCCGCAAGAATGTGTAATCCTCACGGGCCTGTTCCCCCCTCACCATTGAAACGCTCCGTCCCATTGTCTGCCGCCCTCAAAGGGAAAAGTGGGAGGAAGCTTTGGATTGGGAATCCCACACGGTCTGTTACTGGCCCTCTCTCTGAAAACACCCCAACCTTTTGTCCAAATATTACAATAACACTTTTTTGATCTATTGTGCCTTCTGTTGACTGTGCCTACTGACCAAACGGACTGGACACGGAAAGGAAGTGACCCTCCCAAGCAAATGAAAAAGTAAAAATCTCTTTCTTCTTGTTTGTAAGTGGGGGGGTCAGGTTTAAATGTTGAATTAAACTTAAAAGAAGGCTTAAGAGGGCACATCGAGCCCCCTGAGACAGGCCATAGAGAAAGAACGAGAGCTGAGAGGAGGAAATAATAGAAGGATCCAGAAGAAAGAAAGAAGACGGTCTGTTTCATGATCATTTTTTCATTCCTCTATCTGCCCCCTAAGCAGATGCTGAAGCAGATGGCGGAAAATGAGCTGAAAGTTTATGAGGAGGAGGTGAGAGATTGCAGGAGGGCAGCTGGGAAGGTGAATCAGAGAAAAGCCAAAGAATCAGGGCTTTTTCAGAGGAAATGATGTCATCATCTGCAGAACTGCTCACTTTAAGCCATTTCTGAACAAAACCGGTGTTTAAATGGGCAGCTGACAATAAAAAAGGCCAATCATTCTGCATCCTATCATATTCATATCTTATATTGTCATCATCTGGCTGGAAAACTAAAATAATAAAATGTTTCATTCGAATTATTAATATTTGGGTAGTTATAAATAAAATGTGCCAATTACTGCAATATTGCAAACCTCTAATAAACTGTGAAATACAGATTATAATTAATGCAAGAAATACTATGCAGGACTATTGAGATGAGCTAGTTGATTAGAGAGGAAAGATCTAAACATAAAATATAATGCAGGTAGTGTCCAGAAAGTGGCCCCAACAATATTAGGATGCTTAGTAAAACTTAAAAAGATAATTGTATTAGATACAAAACAAAAATCAAACCATGCAACATTTTCTCATAACTAACGTCACTATTATTCACTACTCGTTTAAACTTTATCCTATGTCATTTTTTGAATTATATATTTTTATATCTTTCTTTAAAACATTTAGATCTAATATAAAACTATATTTTATTATACTTTTAAACTTAGTTTTTCTTAAAAAAAAATGGTTTGATATTTTGTTGTCTGATGCAGTGAAATTCAACTATTTTAAATAAATGGTTTGATATTTTGTTGTCTGATGCAGTGAAATTCAACTATTTTAAATAAATGGTTTGATATTTTGTTGTCTGATGCAGTGAAATTCAACTATTTTAAAGACTGGTTTCAGTGTTCAGATGCGTTTTAGGGGCCACTATATGGTAGTAATGCTTTTCCTTCCTTTAAAACAAAAAGGTTTAACCTGTAAAATTGAACGCATAGCAGATCTCTCAGGGCTGCGGAGACACAGGGATCACATGCAATTGCATTAAAAGATGCGATTCCAGCTGCCTGAGAGATGGATGTGATTCAGGCAGGGCCATCAAACCTCCTCTATCCTCAAACAGCAGAACAGCATCTCACACGCTCCCTCTCCAGAGGGGCCGCAATCGCTGTTTTTACATTTCACCATCATTTCTGCCCATGAGGAATATGGATGTGAAATGAAATATTCAACCCTATTGTCTGATTTATTTGCTACATTATCCAGCGGTATCACCTCGGCAGTTTAAAGGATCGTTCCTCTCCATTCAGGACCTGCCCGCTGGGGGTCCGACAGCCTATCTGCTTCCTCCCGCATAAACAGGCCCGGTTTGTCTGAGCACTTCAATATGTTCTACTTGAAGGTTTTCAGCATGCAGAATTTCTAAGTAGAGACCGAGCGGACAAACCTTGGGGGAATAAGGTGGTGGGGCTCTGAAATGATAAATTTGCACGCCATCCGTTCTTGAAATGGGCGAACAAAATGTTATTAATTTACAAACTGATGGCAGGGCAGCGTATAACACTATCCCAGACTGTAAGTAATACTCCTGTCAGGAGAAGGTGAGTGACAGTGGCTATTTCTCTCAAGTATGTGTCAGCTCTTGTGTGGCATCTTCTGTTCAGTATGAAGACACATTTGCAAGAGTAATTTAACCCTGTGTACTAACTAACCACAGATATAAAGATTATAGTCATCCCTCGCTCACATGCACGGATCACAATCAATTCATAAATTCATATATTTATCTCTAACTGAAAATAATAATTGTTATATATATATATATATATATATAGAGAGAGAGAGAGAGAGAGAGAGAGAGAGAGAGAGAGAGAGAGAGAGTTCACCCAAAAAATTCTGCCATCATTTACTCATCCTCATGTCGTTCCAAACTCTATACATTTTAAAATTTAAATAATGAAATCTGAAAGATTTCTGTCCCTCCATTGAAAGTCTACACAACTACCACTTGACGCTTCAAAAAGTTTATATAGAGATCGTAAAACGAATCCATATGAATTGAGCGGTTTAGTCCAAATTTTCTGAAGAGACTCGATCGTTTTATGTGATGAACAGATTGAATTTAGGCTTTTATTCACATATCCTGTTAACATTGATCAGCGAACATAAACCGAAGCTCAACCGTACTTGCTTGACAAGTGAGAACAAACCTCCTTGGTTCTTGCTGAAGCTCAAACTTGATGCGTAACACGAGAATGAACCTTATTGGTTCTTGCTGAAGCTCAAACGTGATGAGTAACATGAGAATGAACCTCATTGGCTCTTGCTGAAGCTCAAACGTGATGCGCAACACGATAATGAACCTTATTGGTTCTTGCTGAAGCTCAAACGTGATGAGTAACATGAGAATGAACCTCATTGGCTCTTGCTGAAGCTCAAACGTGTTGCGCAACACGATAATGAACCTTATTGGTTCTTGCTGAAGCTCAAACGTGATGCGTAACATGAGAATGAACCTCATTGGCTCTTGCTGAAGCTCAAACGTGATGCGCAACACGATAATGAACCTTATTGGTTCTTGCTGAAGCTCAAACGTGATGCGTAACATGAGAATGAACCTCATTGGCTCTTGCTGAAGCTCAAACGTGATGCGTAACACGATAATGAACCTTATTGGTTCTTGCTGAAGCTCAAACGTGATGCGTAACACGATAATGAACCTCATTGTTTCTTGAGAAGCTCAAACGTGATGCGTAACACGATAATGAACCTCATTGGTTCTTGCTGAAGCTCAAACGTGATGCGTAACACGAGAATGAACCTCATTGGTTCTTGAGAAGCTCAAACGTGATGCGTAACACGATAATGAACCTCATTGGTTCTTGCTGAAGCTCAAACGTGATGCGTAACATGAGAATGAACCTCATTGGCTCTTGCTGAAGCTCAAACGTGATGCGCAACACGATAATGAACCTTATTGGTTCTTGCTGAAGCTCAAACGTGATGCGTAACATGAGAATGAACCTCATTGGCTCTTGCTGAAGCTCAAACGTGATGCGTAACACGATAATGAACCTTATTGGTTCTTGCTGAAGCTCAAACGTGATGCGTAACACGATAATGAACCTCATTGTTTCTTGAGAAGCTCAAACGTGATGCGTAACACGATAATGAACCTCATTGGTTCTTGCTGAAGCTCAAACGTGATGCGTAACACGAGAATGAACCTCATTGGTTCTTGAGAAGCTCAAACGTGATGCGTAACACGATAATGAACCTCATTGGTTCTTGCTGAAGCTCAAACGTGATGCGTAACACGAGAATGAACCTCATTGGTTCTTGCAGAAGCTCAAACGTGATGCGTAACACGAGAATGAACCTCATTGGCTCTTGCTGAAGCTCAAACGTGATGCGTAACACGAGAATGGACCTCATTGGTTTTCACAAGATGATGAATGTTTATATGTGAATAAAAGCCTAAATTCAATCTGTTCATCATATGAAGTGTTTGTGTTTCTTCAGAAAATTTGGACTAAACCGCACAATTCATTTGGATTAGTTTTACAATCTCTTTATGAACATTTTGAATTGTCAATGTGGAAGTTGCATGGACTATCATAGACATTATAATTTATCTGAATCAGTAGGCCTATATATATATTTATATAATTTGTAATCATTTGTATGTAACTTTTGTAAGTTGACAGCCCTTTACCCTTAACAGAATCAAAAATAAACTCTAAAAAGTTTATCCCCACAAAGTAATTGCACACACACCCAAATACACTGCAGAAGACAGTTGTGTCATTTTTTAGGACAATAAATGCTTTTATCTCCCTGTTGTTTCTCAAATGCAGTGAGATAATCATGTCATATTTAATATGACTCTGCTTGTAAACTGATATGTGCCAGTTTGTCCTTGCAGGCCAAATAAAACATTGTTTCATCGTTGGTGCTAAATAACGGTTGCAAATTTACAGCAGGCTTCCGGAGCTCGTCGTAAGCACAGGACGCTTCGTAAAAACACCTCGCCATGAGTTTCAGAGGAACAGATTTACCTCTGTGACCTTGAAACAGGTTCTCTCTCTCTCTCTCTCTCTCAGGAGCACCAGACGAGTTCAGACTCACATAAGCAGAATAATATCAGGCAGAACCTCTAGATGTCAGACTTATGCAAAACACAAAAGTTCATGAAAATACTGGCATCATTAACTCACCCTTTTGTAAGAACCTGTTTGCTATTGTTTTGCCTGAGGAACAATTTTTGAAGAAACAACTCTCTTTTTTTTTTCTTTTTTTGTATAATGATCATATATAAATTTTTAAAGTGACCACATCTGTCAAGCTCCAAAAAGGACAACATTTGCACTACATACTAAAGATTCTGCATGATCTGTATGCAAACCCATTCAAACCTTCATCAAGAAAGTTTGAGTTTACAGCCGGCGCAAACCAGAAGTGATGTGCGCTCAGAATATTTTAATATGCTATCAAGCTGCAACTTCAATTTCGTTTTATGAATATTTTCCTTAGGGGTGGCAGGCATCAGCAGAGAAAGATAGAAATTTAAAAAAGATAAATAGTGCCATTAATCCAGAGTGTTTCACTTTCATTATCCTTGAAAACGAGGAGCTATTTTTCCAAATGAAATGCTCCTAATTAGCTCCTTACATTTGATTCGCTAGCTAGAAAATGACCATGTTCAGAAAATGTTTAATTTGTAATTAAGTGCCGTTCAACATAATGTAATTTATCTTTATATACAGTTGATCTGACAAGCCACAGTCTGGATGTTGGTAAAGCTTTCGGTGAACAAACTAACTACAATGTCTTATAATGTACATGAATATGCCTGATATGCATTCATGAAAAATATAAGAAGTAACACGAGGAAAACAAACAACATTTGGTGAACAATAACATTTCTTCTGGATGATTTAGGGGAAAATTGATTTCCTGTAAGTCTAACATTTCAAAACTGCCCACGTCGCTCATATATCTATGGAAAATCATCTCAATAGCAATATTAAGCTCAGCTCTGGAACAATCAAAATCATCAAAGATTCATATGAGCCGATGAAAAAGCAGTCTGAAAATGTTTGCCATAAATGTATCTTTAGAAATCACACATTTGCACTTCACTCAACTCAATCAACAAAAACTGAATCTCCTTCCTAATGTTGCAGTTTGTGTTAAGTTAGTGACTGCAATGATAATGTGTGCTTTTTCTAATACACATACATTTAATAAAGTATTCTTTATTACATATTCTGTATTATTTTTATTGTATTGTATATACCAAAAACTTGTGAGAGAACATCCACTTAAAACACAAAAGCAGAAAACAGTGTCCCGAATCATTCATCAGAGCAAATGTGGAGAGAAATGGAGATCATAATGAGCCTGAGTCATTTTCCACAGCTCCCATTACTGAACTGCATTCAGATATTATTTCCTCCGAGTCAGAAAACAACATGTGTCGTGCTTTACTCTGCTCTTTTCCTGCCATTCCTTAACTCACTAAACACAGGGAATTTAGCATGAGATGTGAGGACGACAGCACCATTACTATCCCTACACTTACAGTTGGTAAAATGTACTCAACCCTGGCATGGCATTTCTGTGGCATCGTCTGCACTGCAGGCGTGAAAGCAGCATTAAATCATGTGTGCTGTGACTTTACTGAGGGATCAGGCTTTCCATTTCCATGAGATTATCTAGGAATGACAATATCATTCAGAATTGATAGTAAAATTTGAATTGGACCATTAGTATTTTTTTAAATTGTGGACCTGCACACCAAGTGATGTTACTGCAAGTCACCAGATGCATCCATCTCTCTCTCTCTCTCTCTTTCTGCCCTCCCTCATTTTTATGGATGGATAGAACAGGAGTGTGTGTCAGGGATAATGGTTTGCGAAGAGTGAAATAGCAGAGAAAAGGCTAATCAGCATGTGACCTCAGCTGACGGGTCGTTCATCTTCCCATCCGTCTGAATTATTTCCTCAGAAACTCTCACAAAGGGAAGCAGGACAATTTGTTTGCCTCGCAGTTGCAGTTTTTCTATAATCTGTTTCCTTTCCATTCCATCAAACTCTATCTTTTTTTTTCTTTTCTTTTTTTAAAGACGCAGTTACAAACCAGGAGGACTGATGACACACGAACTAATGTGAAGTATAACACCCAATACAGACTCACTGACCTGAGCTCAGTCTGATATAATCATCCGAGAACATTCAAAAGAACAGGAAAAATACTTGGGAATTCCAGGTGTGATGTCACTGACGTAAATTGTCATTGGTTCTTGTGTAACCAAATATGGATGCACTCATTTGAATATGTGGAATGCAGAATGATTTAAATTTCAGATTTGTAGAGTAGGAGTCACCAGGGAACGCTCCCACAACTTCACTAACGTTTGGGAAAGGTTATGCAGATAAAACGTTCTTTAAATAACATCTCTGGAACATTCTTATAACATTGTTAATATTTAATATGCATTCTCAGGATGCTGAGAGAAAACATTCTTTGAACGTCTTTATGTTTTTACATGAACGTTCTTATAATGTTGAGAGAACATTCTGAGAACAACATCCTAATGTTATTTGAGGAATGTTCTAGTAATGTTGACAGAAAATGTCTTCCGAACAACATTTTCAGAACTTCCTTATGATGTTATTGATGTATGCTGAATGTCAAAGGTCTTGGAAAATTATTATTATTATTATTATTTTTTAAAGAATGTTATATTGTGAGTAAAAATAAGGTTATGTAAATGTTTTACTAGCCTTCTGAATAACGTTCTAATCACGACAAGAAAACTGGACTTTTTAGAAACATTGAAATCACTGTTCCCACGATGTCTTAGTTTGGATAGTGCTTTTATGCCTTTTTATGGTCGAGTATGAAAAAGAATATTGCAAAGAGTCCTTCCTCTCAGTATACATTGAAACTTGAGTCAGGCTGTGATATTTTGATATTCTAGTGCTGATATTAGCCGATGAAATCAGCAAACACACGTGCACGCTCAGAGGAACATGGAGCATTTGTCAGGACACGGTGATAATGGGGTGGTGTGGGGGGGCTTATTCACACTATTCACAGACGATTTGTTTGGCGCTCTGTGGAAGCTGGGCCGCAGACACCAGAACAGCTGGGGGTTCTGGGAGATAGATACACGTGAGCTGCAAGCGGTCCATTTCAATCTGAATGAAGACAAAAGAAGCACAGACGCAGAGAGTGTGTGTCCCGTAAAAGCCATTAGGTGACGGTTTGAGGCGGCCCAGAGCTCTCGGCTGTAAACACACACACACACACACACATTCACAAGGTTAAATAGGAGTTCATAACCCTGGGCTAATTAGCATTTTTATGTAATTTCAAGTAAATGCTCTTTTAGTCAACAGCTCCATAATTAATTTCCCCTTCAGCCCTGACATGAGTAAACCGACACAGAGCCACAAAGTAAACACGTTTAGGTTAAAAACCCTAATTACTCATGTAAAGTTTTCTTTCAACTTTATATAAAACATGTCAAATGAGTGAGTAATGCAGAAATAAAATAAATATTGTTGAACTGGGAAGCTACAATTGTATCTGTAGTAACAGGGGCAGAGAGTGTAAAAACAATAGAAGTAAATGGAAAGTGTCTGTCATGATAAATAAAATGGGGTGAACGTGATTTCCTTGTTGATCCTCCTGGAACAACATTCCAATCAACCAATCAGATTTGAGGGATAGGTTTACAGTTAATGTCAAGTTATGGGCTTCTACACCATTGTTATTCATCTATCATGTTTAGGGTTAAGTTATGGGTAGGGTTAGGTTTGCAAAAAATGTTAATCCATGAACATGTCTTACTTGGCAAAATCAAAATAAAGTGTTTGCAGACATTAAGCAGACAGTAATGAGCGTTAGTTGACATGTCGGTGCAGAGTTACTTATGGTTAGTAGAATGTCTAAAGTAGACCATCAAAATAAAGTGTTACCCAAGCAAAACATATTAATGTAGGCAAACATGAATAAACTCACTCTCTCTCTCTCACACACACACACGCACATGCACACACATACACACACACACACACACACACACACACACACACACACACACACACACACACACACACACACACACACACACACACACACACACACACACACACACACACACACACACACACACACACACACACACACACAAAGCGAGGCATCATCTCTGGAGGTCCCTGTTGGACAGTGATGTATTTAAGGCTCTGTGGGGTCAGATGGACTATGTCCAGCACATCACCTGCAATCAATAGTGTTACTAAAACAGCTCAGCCTGACACACACACACACACACACATTGGGTTTCCATGTTTAATGGGGACATGGATCGACATAATGATTTCTAAACTGTATATTCTGTCCCCTTACACTAACCCTAACCCTAACCCTAACCCTACCCATCACACAAAACTTTCTGCATTTTGACATTTTGAAAAAACATCACTTAGTATGATTTATAAGCTGTTTTCCTCACGGAGACCAGAAATGTCCCCACAAGGATTTTGGATTATGCCATCTTTGTGGGGACATGTTGTCCCCATAATGTAGACAATTCTACTAAAGCTTCACACAATATTTTGGTATTTTGGTTAATTTATTATTTTAAACTGTTGGCTTCTTTCTGTTGGCATCCTTTTTGTCTAATAACTTGCACTTGCTTTGATATTTTCTTAATTAATGCAATTTCTTCTGCTTACCAGTGCTGCATTTATTTGATTAAAATACAGTAAAAACTGTAAAATTGTGAAATATTATTAGAGTTTAAAATAACCTTTTTGTTTTGAATATGTTTAAAAATGTAATGTATTCCTGTGATGAAAGCTGAATGTTCAGCATCATTACTCCAGTCTTCAGTGTCACATGATCCTTCAGAAATCATTCTAATATGATGATTTCATGCTCAAGAAACATTTATGATTATTATCAATGCTGAAAACAGTTTTGCTGCTTCATATTTTTGTGGAAACCGTGATACTTTTTCACCCAGGATTCTTTCACAGCTTTTATTTTAAACAGAAAATGCCTAGAAGAAAAGTGCCTTTCCCATCACGTTTGATTAATTTAACGCATCCTTGCTTAAAATAGTTAATTCTTTAAACTTTTGAACAGTAGTCTATATGCCAGTTTGGCTTCAACTGCAGTTTTTCTATTGGATGATAATATCGGTGGGTGGAGCTTGATGACATCAATTATTCTCTTTCTTCAGGCTGGCAGGGTTGATGCCACCAGTGTGCCAGTCCTGCCCTGTTTACCTGTTAATAACTCTCTCAGTCCCTCATGCCCGCCGGTGCCGAGCACACCACACCCTCACCCAGAGCAATGCCTGCTGGGAGCCTGGCAGATGTTTACCTGGCACAGGTGAGACCCTGAGATGAGACGAGAACAGCAAACAAGTGTTAAAGCACGTGTACACACACACACACACACACACAGAATACAGCTGTGCTGAGATGGCTGTCAGACTGCGCACTGAGCCGTTTCCAGCGCTGAACAGATTCACCACAAATACACAATAGCTCAGAAAAGAGACACGTTTGTGTGAGAAAGAGTGGTGTACGTGAGCCCGCTGAGGCCTGAGACTCGCCGTAATGGGCTGTTTATGTGTTTATTTGTTTGTTTGTGTGAGTTGGGAGTGAGGGAGGAATGATAAACGAGATCTGCTTTCCTCCGACGGCCTGCGTGTCACAGGATGGATGAGAGCGAAGAGGCCGATGCGTTTAATTACTCGTGATGGACTGATCGCGCCACAGAGAGCTGCCCGCTCTGGGGTTCACAGGTTACATTCACAGTTTATGGGATGTTGCAGTGTTTATTATAAATGAATAATCCGTGCACATCTTTTTTTTTTTTTTACTTTTTTTTTAATTAATGTGGCCTCATAATCTTGAATCAGAATAACTTCCCCTTCCTCTTGCAGCATCTCTTCTTTTCTCTGATGATGGGGGCGGAGCAACCTGTCACTCACATGAGATCCACCAATAGCAAACCACAACCATCCAATCAAATCCCCACGGACAAAATCAAGCCCCGCCCACATTTGTTCTCGGATTTACTTCACAATAGAGAATAAAAGACTATTGCAACTTCCATTTCATGATGACTTTAAGTATGTAAGTATTGTAAAATGAACTTAATGCAGATTCTAAACAGTGAAGTCAGTGCAGTGGAGTCAGTGTGGCTCTGTTCCAAAACCTAGTGAGTGTCTATGTAGGCACCACATGTCACGCACACTTCTGATAACTCTCTATTTCAAAAGGTAGGCAGACAAATTCTTATGTTGTAATACATGATAAGCAATTTTAAGTTAATCTTTCAAGTGAAAATATTAACTTAAAATGAATAAAATATTTGAAAAAATACATAAAATAGTCAAATCATCATATTAGAATGATTTCTGAAGGATCATGTGACACTGAAGACTGGAGTAATGATGCTGAACATTCAGCTTTGATCACAGGAATAAATTACACTTTAAAATATATTTAAATAGAAGACAGTTATTTTAAATTGCAATAATATTTCACTATATTACTGTATTTTTGATCAAACAAATGCAGCCTTGTTGAGCAGCTAAGGCAAAATAAAAATAGAAACAAATGAGACAAGTGTATAAAATGCTATAAAACGATGAATTTCAAATCTGAGCATATTATTAAGATCGCATCCTGTAGAAGAGGCTCTTTTTCTCAGGAAAAAAATCTTAGAAAGTCAACAATTTTAAATATTTATGAGATTTTTATTTCTTATTATATCTCATAATAAATATAGTTTGTCTGATGAGCATTTGTTGTGTGCAAATATGAGAACTACATGAGAAACGGGGAAAGAGTCCAAATATTCATTTGCACTGAAAAACACATGCATTTCTGAACCTGTGAAAGCCTGGTCTCTCAGTTAGGGGTGGAGGACACTCTTCTACTCTCTCTTTCAGAGGATTCACACAACAGTGGAATGTGTGTGTCCGGATAAATGATGAGCGTATTAGCATAACTACAGGCTGTAGAAGAGAGTGTGTGTGATCCACGGGGCCACGGGGCCGCAGGGATGAGAGATTGTGCCCAAGGGCCGACTTGGACAGACGGGCTGGTTCCCATATTGCACCGGTGTGCAAAAAAGCTGTTTTTTGTCGCTTCAGAGCAGCGCAGCTGTGTGAAACACACACACACACACTCACTGTGGACCTGCTTTAGGGCATGCACTGGGAAAACTGGTCTGTCACCATCTTCAAACTTGAGATCATTAGCTAGTGACTACAGTCAATGTAAAACGCAGAGCCGTTTAATCTAATGTCTGATTTGAGATATGCAAAGAATAGATCTGCTCATTTTACAAGAACACTTTTTTTAGTCCTGATGAGAGACAAATTTGACCAGTAAAGCGTGAACGGTTTAAGGACTTATAATTTTCCATTTTCCCTTGACAGCAGCAATGAAAAACCCAGGCATAACCCCAACACTATTTATATTTAAACACTTAAGGGCACATTTAGGAATTCTTTCTAAATCTGCATATTGTATGAACCACTGACTCTCGTGTGCTGGATTTTACCTCTCGTGTGTTTAATATCGGACAGATTAACCTGATTATTAGCCTGTGGGACATTTCAGGATGAGATAAAAAAAAAAAAAAAACTGAGCTGTAAGTTACACTATATAGTTATTAATATGATTATTATTATTTATTATTATTATTTAAAAGTTGTTTTAAGTTTTTCGACCTATGCCCAACATGTCACAAAAAGAGAAAATAAGCACATGCATATAATAATATAATATAATATAATATAATATAATATAATATAATATAATATAATATAATATAATATAATATAATATAATATAATATAATATAATATAATATAATGATTTTACCAGGTTTTATGTAGGCTACTATGATTTGGAGAATTAAAGACATAAAAGAGAGCGAGAAGGAGGGACAGAATCGTCATCCTGCTGTTGTTTCATCTGTGAAGAATTTCTCATTTCGTTTTCTAATTTATATTTTCAGCGTGTTGCGTTTTACGACTGGGCTCTAAAAGGCATATTTCTGCAAAATCAGGTTTATGATCTAAAACGTGGGCTGAACAGTAGTAAAGTTAAATATTGAACCTTCATTTCGCAGCGGAATTTTGTATGCTTTTCATGGGCGGCAGTAACTTTCAATAAACTGTGAATGTTAGTCGACGCACGCGGACCACACACACTCCTCACGACAAAAACACACACCACTGCGTATTAAATATATGGAGAAATAAAATGCGTTCATTATAAAGCGTTGTAACGAGTTCAACTTTTAATTGATCAGGAGTAGGCTAGGCTTAATAATAATAATAATAATAATCATTATTATTTACAATTTAACATAGCCTACATTTCATACATTTCCTTATTCCTTTACAAGATTGTAAATTCCGCTGAATATTAGAATAAATATTTTTTCATAATATAGGGAATGAATGAATGAAGTGTGCCATAAATCACATAATTCGTCACATTAATATTTTTTAGTGTGTGTGTGTGTGTGTGTATATATATATATATATATATATATATATATATATATATATATATATATATATATATATATGGCATAGCATGCAGGTCTACAAACGCATTGCATACGCATGCGCGCGCGCGCGTGTGTGTGTGCACGCGTGCTTCCATTTACTTACTAATATGCCTTTTTTAATAGACAACATATATCTAACAGCTAACTGATTCACCTTTTAATTTTGGGCCTAAATGGCAAGATCAATGGAAAACTGTTGTAATGATCTAATTAATTATGTCGAAATTAAAAGCGCGCGCAGAATCAATCTCTCGCGTGAAGCCTCCATCTGTCCCCTCACAACACAAGCTCAAGGGCCAAATCCCTTTATTCCACACTTTCCTCTTTGAGCTTGTGGGTTTTATTATGGGCTATATTTTTGTGCCAAGCTTTTTAATGTGTAGCAAAAATTAATTTGTTAAAAGATTGTAATATCACTTCAAAGTTTAAAAAGGTCTTTGTTTAGCCAAAAACCCAGCAATGTTGTTCATTTATTGTGGAATAACTCTTACTAAGATATTTAATAAAATAAACACATTAATACAATTTATAAATCATTTAACGAATTATTATCATAAATTACAAAGGGAATAAATCTGGAAAAGATCTGAAATCTATTTATATCTCAGATTGTATATTTTATTATTTTTATTTATTTATTGATATAGGCTACAGTTATATTGCATATATGACTTTTGGCATAGCGTTTATATAAACAGATGTGCGTATGACGAGTCATATGATATTAAGCTAACGTTGTAAAGTTAAAAGGACAAAACAGAACGGACGAATAGTAACTCAGAACATAAGACTATTAATGACAGAGCTGACCGAGTTTCAGATGGAGATATAGGCTGTGTGTGTGTTTTGGAGCTCTTCTGATGCTCCGTAATGAAGTGCTCGCGCTCTGATCGATCAGTGACGTTACCATGAGAACGGGAGGCTGAGAGAAGGAGGAAACATCTTCACCTCTGAAGAAATGAGCTTCATCAATGCTCACACTCACAGAACGACCCGGGAGAACAGAGGAGATCCGGAACACAGAGATTCATCTTCTGGATGCGTGCGTGCGTGCGTGCGTGCGCGCGCGCGGTTCGGTTCTGTCTGTGTTTGGAGGAGCTCATGAGAGAAGATGGATTACTCACTGTCAGCTCGCAAGGCCCTAATGAAATCAAGACTCAATATGTTTGATTTTTTTAAAAACATTTTACTTCGCATCGCGCGTAAACTTCCAAGGTGGGATTATAAGAGCTTTCGGATATGGGCTACACAAAGTTGTATTTAAAGAGTAATTTTAAACTGCTAAATATATAGGCTAAGTTGCTTTATATATTTATTTTGAATATGTGTTTATGTGTAATAGATCTATTAGTCTGTTTGAATGCTTTTAACAAGAACATTTGTTTGGCTTCATCGTGTCTCTAAAACCCTGACGGACTCAAATACATAACGCCTGCTATGATTTACAATGTCTACTCAAATTCAGTGTGAAATTTCTCCAAGGGTGACAAAAACACTAACACTTAATTTTAGAAGTCTACAAAAAAGCAAGAGCGCAGAGAGCAGAAGGGCAGGGGAAGGCGGAGGGGTCTCGCAGAAAAACCCTAGCTTTGGGGAAGCTGTGCAGCGGAGGGTGAAATTAGAGCCCGCAGTGCTACATATTGTACCAGAAGCTCCTCCAAAAACACCAGGAGAAAGAAAAATCATCCTCTAACCTAACTAGAGGCAGATAGCCGAGCTGAGTCCCTCAGAGACCCGTCCAAAACACCCACACTTTACCGACGCTCGCGCCAGTCTGCACATGGCATGCTAGCGTTTCAGTCTTTGTTTATAAAACTCTATATAGGCTATCAATAAGTAAACATACAATATATAGTTTTTAAAAACTGTCATATTGTTAAATATTGTATGAGGTCATTTTGTGTGTATTAATATTTCAAATAAAATTATATTTGCATCTTTTAACCCTTCCTAATCTTGAAATTACATTTTTATTTAAATAATGTATCACACACACACACACACACACACACACACACACATATATATTTTATTTAATTAATTATTTATTTATTTATTTATTATTTAAGAATGACACCCATCCAAAAAAAAAAAAAAAAAAAAAAAAACATCTGCAATTTAGTCCTTTAATTATATTAGCACTCATAAAAAAATAAAAATAAAAAAAAAATAAAAAAAAATGGTTTTATTGCCGATCACAAATAAAGCGATTCTCTCCTGTGAATTACAGGGGAAACATCGGAACAACACTAAACGTAAAATACAGGCTACCTAAAAATGCTACTTTTAGTTTTAACCGCGATGTAAAAGTGAGGAAGTTTGTATTCACTGACTTAACCAAGAAACGAGATCACGCGTCGCACCCGCTGCACTTTACTTCTCTTTCTGTCCATCTGGAAGAGGTCTTTTTTTTTTTTCTGAGGCCAAAAAGATATTATATTAATCTGATCAAATCTGCATAGATTTGCATTTCTTAAAGGACATGTAATTGCAGCAAAATAATTATAATAATATTTACATGAAAATATTATTGCACCTAAAACTGAAAAACCAAAGTCTGAATGAACTAAATGCTTAGATTTAGAATAAACTCTTAAATTAGACAGATGAACATCAATACAGAGCAGTCTTGCAATCAAGAAAATAACAGCTACAATAGAAGAGAATCATTTCAAAATTGTTTGCATCACATATATATGTGTGTGTGTGTACTGTATATATGATGCAAAGTACAGTTTTGATATAACACACACACACACACACATATTATGTAAAGACAAACTTTTATGTTAGATGCGATTAATCGCGATTAATAATATAATATAGTTTTGCTGTCTCAGGAGAGACGATATAGCGCCACCTAGAGTCAGTCTCAGTCACTCTGACCCGAACCAGAGCCGCTCACCGCAGAGACGAACACAGCAAACCAAAACAAGATGGTGTTTAAATCAAACCATAATCACACCATCGACCTCTCCATAATGACATTAGAGCTGGGCTTTTCCAGCCAGGAGTTCGGGCCTATAGGCATTACATCCCGCAGGCCACAGCCGCGAGAGTGTTATTATGAGGCGTTTAGGGGCTGATGGGGACCATGTTAATACAAATGCTCATTTTACGCATGCAGTTACCTGTGTGTTGTCACTATACCAACCTCGTTATTAGAATTGCTATAATTCATTGATAACATTCGCAATTCCGAATTCTCGTCTCAAACTATTATCGCAAAAAAAAAGAAAAAGAAAAAGAAAAAAAAAAATGATTTGCTCTCATCCTCGCTTAATTTCCACTAAACTCTCCTTCACTCGGAGGCGCCGAGTTCC
Source organism: Scardinius erythrophthalmus (assembly GCF_964197995.2). Lineage (NCBI taxonomy): Eukaryota > Metazoa > Chordata > Actinopteri > Cypriniformes > Leuciscidae > Scardinius > Scardinius erythrophthalmus. Next base: position 3,342,119 of record NC_138238.1, read on the forward strand.
TCCCTCCCCTTTCGGAGTGACAGGCGGATGGAGCTTCATCTGAGCGAATCACAAAGTGCTGGAATCTACTGCCTTTGTCTGATACACTCACCCACAGTGGCGAAAGGGGGTCCGCGTGAAGGAGGGGGCTGGAGCTTTTACAAACCAACACAAGCGACCCAAGTCCTTCAGTCCCGGGCCGTGTGCGCATGCAAACGCGTCGTGTTGTTACTGAGGGAAAGGGAATAGGGAAAGGTGGGCACAGCAAACCCGCAGTCTCCGATGGTTCTGCTGTCTGTCATCCATGCGCAGAACGGCACCTGCTCTCCGAGACCACCGGGATATAAGACACACTGACACGCGGATGGATGGGACGAACGCTGGGAAATGAGTTCTGGGGAAAGCACGCACGCTGAAAACATTTAAACAGTTCCTGCTTTGACAGCACTTCTGTTCTGAGCTAGAACACACGGTCATGTCTGACACCTGACAAATCCTGCGTCCATTTGCAACTTTCCGAAGTTCCCCTCTCCTCGGCTGGATTCACGTTACATCCTCGTTTCTTTCAGTTGTTCTCTGTGTAAGAAAGACGAGACGGCGACTTCAGTTGATTATCGCTCTTTTCTCGGTTATCCGATGGATATTCACTGTAAGGCAGACCCGTTCTCCGCCATGCACCGTGAGTTACACTGGAGTTTATCTGGAGAACATGCTTCTCACATTTCAGACAATTAACATCGTCACTGGAACAAGCAATTATTAGACTACTGGATTTTTAAAAAGGATCAAAATTGCACTCTTCTTATATTGCATTTCAGGAGCAATAATATAGCAAAAAAAAAAAAAAAAAAAAAACAGTATAAAACAGAAACAATAAAGGACTCGGTTACTAATCCAAATAAATATAATGAGAAAATTAAAATATGCGATGTGCGTATCATTATGTATATGATTATTATTTAAAAAAAAAAAAAAAAGGCCCAAATATATAAGATATTATTATGCTCCTGGGTTAAAGAAAGATACAAAATTGCACTCTTCTTATATTGCATTTCAGGAAAAATAATATAATAAATATAATACTATAAAACAGAATCAAAGAACTCGGTTAATAATCAAAATATGTGTGCCTGTGTGTGATGAGAACATTTAAATATCACTGGTTATTATATTAAAAAAATGAATGCAAGAAATAAAAAAGCAAAAATATTGCGAGCATATTCGGATAATTCCATTTCGCTGTACAGTAGAAAATATTATTGATTATTTAAAAAAAGCTGTATTATAAAATGTATATGCTTAAAGCTATATGCACTTCTAATTTCATTAAAATGTAAAGTTTAAAAAAAAAAACTAATCGAGATTAACAATCTGTAATTTGATCAAACAAAACTGTTTAATAATTTACATCTAGGGAATGAAAACAATAAATGCTCGTGTAATTTAATCGCTCACCTACGAGTAACAAACACTAGTATTGTTTCAACAAGAACATGCAACCAGAATAGCAGATTAATGTAGGCTACATCACCAGAAAATAATCTATTTGAGAAACGCTAAAAACGTTTCTGATAGTCATTATATTCACGCAATTGTGTTACAGATATAGTGAATTTAGGGACAGTAAAATTACAGTTTAGTATTATTTGTGTATGTTTATATATATATAAACATGTTTGAATTGTATCGAAATAATAGGATTACTTCTGTGCATGTTTTCGCTGTGAAAATAATGCAGATTGTTTTTTGTAATCAGAGCATATAGGCTATTCGTTTGCTTCTGTAACTTAATGTGAGTAGACGGGGATTCACTCTCACAAACGCGTTTGGTTGCAGTTAACCTTTACGCTGCTTTACAGCTCGCGCGTGTCCATACAGAACGCGTCGCGTGTTAATTGGATGAATGTGACGGACTTGTGACGCGCGTCACCGACGGCCTGTATGTAATGTTATGTTCCGGGTGCTTGTTGCTGTTGTCTCCGGTATAGGGCACGGGGGAGTGAACCAGCTGGGCGGGGTGTTCGTCAACGGAAGGCCTTTACCTGACGTCGTGCGCCAGAGAATCGTGGAGCTCGCGCATCAAGGGGTCAGACCCTGTGACATCTCGAGACAGCTGAGGGTCAGTCACGGCTGCGTCAGCAAGATCCTGGGCAGGTGAGACCCTGTACACAACATCAGGACCACGAGACATTTACTCAGTGAAAATCAGCCATTTCACAACAACGCATCAGTTGAGGTCGTGTGTTTTTTGTGACGCAAGTTAGTTTTTAAACCGGCACTAATTTACAATTAAACCGATTCATATTGTCTCTCAATTGAAACGAGCTCATAAAACACTGGATGCATAGTAATAGAATTAGCAAAAATGCTGCAATAGTTTTACATTGAGAACATGAAGCGCATCATTGTCCTCAAAGTAAGGAAATGTGCATTTTTTTTAACAGCACAGAATTGAGAACCATGAACGTGTGCATAGTCCCCTAATTATTATACCCCAATTTGACATATTAAACAAAAACTAAAGCATCACCTCGTGAGCTTTGGAAACTCATCATTATGAGAGCTGTGATTATTATTTTGTCCAAAAAAAAAAAAAAAAAAAAAAAAAGTTCTCATATAGAAAAAATACCAGTTGATTTGCTTTAATATTTCAGAACTGGGCCTATATGTGCACCTGCTGAAAAAGTAATTTGACCATTGATTTGAATGCTTTATAAAATTGTCAAATTAATTTTTAAAATGTGTTAGTTCAGGCTATTTCAACCAGGTCAAATGCTAATGAGTTTGTTCAGACATCGCTTGTCCATTTGATTAAATAATGGATTTAATAATAAATTGAAAAGTCAGGCAAAAATAGGTTTCAAACATTTATTATCTGAGATTAATAAGTGAGTAACTAAAACAGATGGGCTGCTTAATGTCCTGCTGCGCAAATTTTTAAATTAGTATTCTAATCATATGATAATTTCCTACTAGTGCCGTGTTAAGTAGCTTAGATAAAACATTTTCATGGCTTTGTTAGCACGCATCTGTTGTTTGTTGTCATTAGGTTTGGTCAGGTTATGAAAGTCAGATTTCCAGTTGTTCCTGCAGATATTACGAGACTGGCAGCATAAAGCCCGGAGTCATCGGAGGATCCAAACCCAAAGTCGCCACGCCGAAGGTGGTGGATAAAATAGCGGACTATAAAAGACAGAATCCCACCATGTTCGCCTGGGAGATCCGGGACAGGCTGTTGGCGGACGGGATCTGTGATAACGACACCGTTCCCAGCGTCTCCTCCATAAACAGGTCAGAGGAACCGACGATAACCACTGGCTCAATGACTTCAGAGGGACGGTCATTTGGCGTCTTTGACAAAAACAAAAGATTTATGCGATATTCTTTTGTTGTGTGAATCTGAAGTAAAATTATTTGACAATAGGCTTGTGTTCTGTCCCGATGCTGATCCTAACGAAAGCGCACGAGCGGTTGCTATGGTTACCAGGTGAACGCGACATCGCGAGCGCTTGTTTGGCGCACCTTGACGAACTCCTTTAAATAAAATAAAAATAAAAACCGCAAACATTTGAAACGCACCTATATTGAAATGAAAAACGAATTTAACATTTAACACCCCTCAACGTATTGATGTAAAAAAAAAAAAAAACTTCATTGAGGGGGGAAAAGTGTTATTTTAATATAAATTATATTTCCACAACATTTATCTAAATTGGCATTATGCAAAATTCCTGGATGTTTCAACTCATGTTTGGGTCAATCATTTAAAATAATGGTAAAATATTTAAACCAATGGTTGGGTTTGTCCATATTTTACCCAAACAGGGGTTGAAACAACCCTGCATTTTTTTTTAAGTAATTTTGAAATAAACAGTTTTGTATTTCATTATAGTAGTTTTGGTTAATATTAGGCTGTTTGTTGGCAGTAAAGGGCTTTGTTATGTGTCTTTGCCGGTGGTCTCGTGGATGTAATTCAACCCTTTGCTCCAAACTACCTCAACAATGACAGACTGAAGCTCTCAAATCTCATCTGACCGAGTGAAAACCGATCAATGAACGGTGATCAGACCTGGAAAAAGAGACACAGAGCTGCTCGATTAGAGTTCATGCCGTCATTTATCGGTCCTTTCTATTTTCCAAAGAAGAAGAGAAGTAACTTTTCATCAGTTTTCATTCACAAAACCCAGTTAAGAGACTAAATATATGGGCTAAAGGGTGTGTGCTCATGCTTACATAATTAAAAGTCTAGAAAATAAATTCTTAATGAATACATTTTTAATACTGCTATGAGTGAAAATGTTCAAAATAACTTTAACAGTTATTTTGTCCAACTGGAATGACGATCGATAACGTCCACCAAGGCTACAATATGGGAAATCTGCAGTTTGAATAATCCAATATGATTCTATTTACATCCTTAAATTGGTGTTTTAGGGTGGTATGTTAGACCTGTGTGGAAAATCAAAAGGGTAAAAAGAAGCAGTGAGGCGCTGAACTTTGGTTAAGATTCACTCTTCCATAAAACCAGACTCTGCATTACATTTTAATGAGTCGATGGCAAAGAATAGAGCGCCTCACACAACAGAAGAGAAGGCTGGAAAAAAAATTCATTTCATGCCTCATGGTCACCTAAAAAGGGCCATTTGAATGTCTTTTGACATGAACTTGTGAGATAAATGCAAAATGTACGTTAATGTAATTACTGAAGCCCTTAAACGTCTCTAAAATCTAATTGAATTCAGTCTGGATATTTTGAAACAGGAAACAGTTCTTTGTTTATGAGGAAAATTAAAATAAGAATGCGAGCAAATGCGACTCCTTTGATGAAACACAATTTATTCCATCTTTATGTCTGTTTTTATTTAACAGTATATATGTTGATATACTCATGCGTGAAGCCCTGTCTGGATCACTGAATAAGGCTGAAACTCAGTCCGTTGATAGATCATTTGGGAATTTGGATTCAAGTCAGTTCTTCAAAAGCTTGCAACTTGCAAAGAAAGAGTTTGTCGGCGTGCAAGAAGAGAATAACCTTTTGTGCTTTTTTATTTATTGCTTTATTCATTAAAGCAAAACGTTGCATGAAAGTAAAAAGCAGTGTGTGCAAACTGAGCCTGTTGACAGCGAGAAGATGTTCAGACTGCAAACACTTTTCTTTAACATACATTATTAAGTGTTACAGAGTTCCTGCTGTACTAAAGTGTCTCGACAGCCAACAAGTGACAGCCGGACTTATAAAAACCTCCTCGACGGCACTCGATACTATTGATTCGCGTGTAAAGCATTTTTAATATTTCTTAAGAGGATTTTCAGACACGACCCAGACATTAATTCACTCTTCCAAATGACTTATTCAATAACAGAAACACAGATTCTGGATAAAGTCTGCAGATTTATTCTCCCCAGGCCATGCAAGGGGGTCAAACAATGGGTTTAAAGAGAGAAATGAAATATAATATCGATATGTTGTCACTGCGTGTTCTTTCCTTTCTCTCTCGCTCTCTATTTCAAAGCCCCGAGGACACGTCCTAAAGCTGGTGTTTATGTCTGCAGATATCAATATTAGCAGCACACTCATTTTAATGGAAATATATATATGATCTTTGAATGGTATCCGCGGTCACAATGTATATTCTAAATATTTTTACAATCAATAATCTTCATGGGGCATGAAATGAAAGCTATGGCTCAGGAAAAGCACGTTTTTTGCATGCACACGGTGCATGTGTTTGCATGTACAGTATGTCCGCTGAAACAGAAGCAGTGCCAACGGTGATGAATAGATCTAAAGTTTACAAATGAGCATGACAGCGGGTCCTTTCCCCAAAGTGCCGTTCAGATTAACAGAATCAAATGCTGGCGTAAGCTTGTACACCGCACTGAGCAACTATTGCTTTCCTGTCACATGTAATTTATAGCTTTCCATTTGCATCCCGGCACCCATGTGGCTAATTCCCAACTTTTTATCCCAGAGTCTAGATCAATAGAACCTCATCCACACTAGAACCAAGCCTGAGGCTTTCCTCGGGACCCAAACGCACACCGAGAGAGCGCCGTAAGGACGATTATCGAGGTGAATTGTTGTGATTTCATGCTTTGTTTGCGAGATCACTCAAGGCAAAAGAGCTCAGAGAGCTTTCGGCTATATCTCACCTTAAAGCTACAGCGAGTCTGCTTCTTCTCGCTCGGGTAAACAGGATCTGAACGACTGCGGTTATCCGTTCTGTCAGATCACCCCTGCTCTGAGATATATAAAGTAAATCTGAGATTATCAGAGAGAGACAGACAGACTGAGAGAGAGAGAGAGAGAGAGAGAGAGAGAGAGAGAGAGAGAGAGAGAGAGAGAGACAGAGAGACAGAGAGAGAGAGACACTCACTTCATTGGCACTGGAGATCCATGTGAGTAAATGTACTGTATTTACTGTGCAGGATCATTCGGACGAAGGTTCAGCAACCGTTTCACCCCTCGCCAGATGGGACGTCTCTTTCCACCCCAGGGCACACTATAGGTAAGATCACATTATTAACTCCAGGGGCCATTTCTGGACCTTTCTGGACAAGGTCATCCCTCCAAATCAAATCAAGAGCCAAACCTTTCTGATCAGAGATGGATATTACCTGCAACTGGAGAAAAAATGAAAAAAGTCTGATGCCCTCCCATTTTTTTCCTATACTATTTTTTCCTATACTTACTACTGAGTTTGAAAAGACTGACACACATAATCTTTTATTCATTATAAATCCTATCTGAATCAAAGTCTGAGACTAACAAGAAGCAAAATCCAAATACTACTTTAATCCTGCGAATGAAAAGGACGTTTTTAAGACTTTCTCACAATAAATGCTGTTCTTTTGAACTTTCTATTCATCAAATAAAATATTAATAATATTAATAAAAATAATATATATTTTATTATATATAATAAAAAATACAAATATGAAGCAACACAACTGTTTTCAACATTGATAATAATCAGAAATATTTCTTGAGCATCAAATCATCATATCAGAATGATTTCTGAAGGATCATGTGACACTGAAGACTGGAGTAATGATGCTGAACATTCAGCTTTCATCACAGGAATAAATTACATACTAATATATATTAAAATAGAAAACAGCTATTTTAAATTGTAATATTATTGCACAATATTATTCTGTATTTTTTTTATCAAAAAGAGACTTCTTTTAAAAACGTTAAAATCTTATTGACCACAAACCTTTGAACAGTATACATATATACATTTTCAATATTGATTTCTAATAGTCTTTGTTTAAAACAAACTGAAATATATATTGTTTTGCTAAGCTATTTTCTTTACATATCTTGTAGATTTAATGCCTAAAAGTTAGTTTTACCTAAAAATGCTTATGGTTGCAAACCAATACCTCCTAAACACATATCCAGATTTGACTTTAGACTAAATTACAATTATATAAATAAATATGAAAGATTCTGCACTATTTTAGGCGTCAAATCAAATGCACGTAATTTGATCATGTGACAGACGGTCAAACTTCCTTGCTCCCATTCCAGATCTTCAGATGCTCTAAAATCTTGGAGAACATGATCATCAGGTTTAGTTGCTGCGGCTATTAATGCAAAACATGAGCTTGTACAACATAAATTGTCATGTTTTTAGTGTCATTTGTAATGAAAAAATAGTGCAATAATTTAGAAAACATTTTCTCTAGTGGTCTCAAACTTTTGAACTGAAACGGTGTGTCTTGGAAAGAGTGAGATGCTATAAACCTGTTTTCCTGTAATCAGACTCTGATGTGATGTTCTACACATCTCTCTCTCTCTCTATAGTCTCCAGTACAGCGTCTCCTCCTGTCTCCAGTTCTTCCATTGACCCCGTGGGCTCCTACTCCATCAACGGCATTCTGGGAATCCCTCGCTCCAATGGAGAAAAGAGGAAAAGAGATGCTGGTGAGTCTGCGGTTTCTCTTTTTTGGGGGGAGGATGTGCTCAATATTTCTGAAGCCATGCAGGGCTGCAAACAGCATAATTCCAACTTTAATTAACAACAATAATAATATTAATTGTTAAATGTATACATTCATAATTATTCATACTGTATATATTTTCTTGTTTAATTATTACTACATTTATTATTATTGAGAAGAGAAGTACCTGTACCTGCTGACTCGCACTGTCCATGTGCTTTTGAATTATGCATTCACAGTCAGTTTTGGGTTCATATTTGGCATACAATATTCTGAGCAGACTTCTCTCGGATGTGTAATGATTGGGTGCAGAGAGGGTTTTGATGTGGTCATGTGACCCTCACAGGTCATGTGACACCCCTCCCGTTATTAATCTGCACTGCAGTTATTAAGAGAGCTTCAGTAATTGCATGTCAAGATGATGTAGCCAACTAACAAACTCTTCAGAGGACGTTTAGCTCAACGACCTCTTTCTCTACGACACTTACTTCAACTATCGCCGTGTCTGCAGTTTATTCTGACCAACAATCACTGATCTACAGTCAGCCTCACAAGCAAGGCAACCAACAGTTTGTTTCGTTTTATGGTGAAGAATTTATCCAAAAGTATAAATGCTATTATATAAAATACACTTTCTAATATACTACTGTTCAAACATTCAGCAAACTTTCTATTCACTGAAAAATCCTGAAAACAAAATGTATCACAACTGTTTTCAACATCGATAACAATAATCAGAAATGTTTTTGAGCGTTTCTGAAGGATCATGTGACACTGAAGACTGGAGTAATGATACTGAACATTCAGCTTTCATCACAGGATATAAATTACAGTTTTAAACATATTCACATAGAAATTATTATTGAATTGTAATAATATTTCACAATATCACTACTGTATTTTTGATCAAAGAAATGCAGCCTTGGTGAGCAGAAGAGACTTATTTAAAAAAACCTACCAATCCCAAAGTTTTGAACAGTAGTGTATATATAAAATGTTTTCTATAATATTTTTGAATATATATTGTTTTCTCCAAATACACAGATGAACTTCTAAAAATCTTTGTGCCCTTACATACAGAAGTAGTGTACAGTTTACAGATTATCAGTTTTGTGTGCAAGCGTACGGAGTGGTGTGTGAGACTCAGATCATCACCTCTCCTCGAGATAATGCACTTGCGTGTTTCTCTGTTGACGTCACAGCTCACGGTCTCCACTAGCGAGGGTTCGTGCGCTGTGTTCATTCTTGCGGTTGTGATGACGTCATTTTCCTGTGGCTAAAGAGATTATTTATGGCATACATTACGATGGCAATATGTGATTACCTAAAAAGCAAAGCAAAGATAGCAGCATGCAGGTGTGTGTGTGTGCCAGCCGTGCAACTCGACACGTAACCGATGCGGTGTGTTTGGCATCCAGAGTCCACGTGATCCGCTCATAGAAAGAGTCGTTCTTGTGATTAGAGCGCGTTACACACAGTCATTGTGTTGCATTGGGGTTCATTGGTTTTCTTGCTGTCAGACGCTGCAAGGGCGCACGGTTGACATCAGCGGCGGCAGGAATGATGGGAGACTTCAGATCTGTGTGTGTGTGTGTCTTTAAAATGATTGACTGTTTTGGGGGTTGTTCTCAGGCCCAAATGATCCTCTTGATGTGTGGCCATTTTCTTGATTTAAGCGCTGGGGATGAAGAGGTGGAGGAGAGAGAAAGAGAGGAGGAGGGCAGTGTATGTTATGTATAACTTCACAAATGGTCATGTGATGTGCACACACACACACACACACACACACACACACACACACGCACACAAGCACACAAGCACACATAGTTCATGGACTGTAGACACCTGGAATCCAGAATAGGTGTATTTTATCTTTGCCAGATGAACCTGCAGCCACACACACACACACACACACACACACACACACACACACACACACACACACACACACACACACACACACACACACACACACACACACACACGCACAACCAGTTGCCTGCTAACTATGCTTTTAAAACAATGCCTTCCCTGTAGCAAAATCTAGTAAATATAGAATCTAAAATCCCATAATACACTGTGGAAAAATATTTTTTCAAAGTTGTAAACAAACCAAACATTATTGGTGTACAAACAAAAAAAAATAAATAAAAAAAAATAATATATATATATATCAGTATTTCTACTTCACAATTTCATGTTTAATTTAATGTGTTACTTGCTGTTTCTTTGTAATTACTTGTGACATTTACTAGCAATTTTTTTCTACATCAAATTTTTTAGTGTAAAAATGGTTTCCAAATTGTTTCTACACCATTTTGTTTTCAGTTTACTTAGAAAGATAATGCTGCATTGCACATGCATTGCTGTTTCCAAATACACTGAAACAAATTTGTTGAAGGCAAAATACATCACATTATGGAAGTAAAATCAGTAAATAATTATAGAAACGCCAAGTAACATTGAATTGAGCTTGGAACTATGGAGTAGAAAAACTGAAATAGTATTTACTTGCAAAACAATAATCTTTCTTTATTTACAACTTTGAAAAAAATATTTTTTTTTTACAGTGCATTTTACTTCAATAATGTGATAGCATGCATGAATGTGCATTAAGAAAGTAAAGTCGATTTTGATTTCACTGGGTGCTTTGAACAGTTTCTTAAAACACCACACAAACACAAACAACTATTTTCTCAGAAAACCGCAGTGAGATTTTAAACGGCGCGCTGTCAGATGCAACATAACAGATCTATAGTGGTAAAAGGAGTGTGTTTTTTGTGCCCTGGTTGTGGTGGTACGCATGCCAAGAGAGGCCAGCAGTGTATGCAGTTCCTCCAGTGCGCTCGGGTCCACAGCGGCCTCAGACGAGCCCATTACGAGCCCAGCAGAGAGATAATGTGCTGTGACACCGGTTATGTACACGGCGGAGCTGAGAGAGCACAGGTGTCACACCAGCCATTAATCTGACAGCGCTACTGTATTACTGCAAATTAAAAGTAGCACGATACAGAGAGAGAGAGAGCTAGTATCCGCACGGACCCTGGCTGTCTGAGCTACGAAGCTGCAAGTGACATTTAAGAGAATTTGCAATTCCGCCGAGAAAAGCTATTACGGCACAAATTAACATCTAACATCCACACATCCCAGAACCCCCCCTCCACAGCTGTCTCATAAGAGCACACCATTAAAAAGATGAGAGCAGTTTCACGCCGGCCAACCCAAGACACCACTGATGCTTAAATTGGGCTCGCGTTTTAACATTAACCTGATTGTCTTGTGTTTATGCTGGGAAATGCATGTTTAATTTTTAGCTGTAAAATTCCACTTCACAATGATTATTGTCATGAGCATGATGGCATGGATTTCATATACTGTAATCTTGAGGCTGGAGAATCCTACAAATGAGATATTAACAAATAAACATAAGAACTATAAAACGTAATGCATTAAAATCACGTCCTTCAAATAGAAGCTTATAATACCACATCGCCACACTTTTATTGTTGTAACAATAACTGTGAAAACACTGATATTTTAATGTAAACTATGGTTACCATGGTAAACTTGGTTATAGACACATGCACTACAATTTTCCGCAATATTATTATTAATGTTATTTCCAAAATTAGCTTTTTAATCTAATATAAAGTGTATATTAGTTTTATTTTTTTGACATACTATAATATGTACAATAATACATATTTTATTTTTATACATACTACACTAAATGTATTTGATGCAACGTGACAAAACCAGAACATTCCTGTTATTACCAAAAAATCTCTCTATGTGCATTATAACAGGGGAGGTACAGTACAATTCACATACTATCTATCTATTACCTAAATAGTATGCAAGATGAAAAGCCCCAATTATAGTACATTGAAAATAGCATGCTGAAGGATCTGGATCATATAACCTTTTCAAAGAGTGCACAGTTACATTCATTTTAGGCAAGTTTTGCCAGCAGTTAAGAAGAGGAAAACTTTCTTTTTCAGGGATAAACTTGAGGCTGAAACTTAGAGGGCATGTAATACAAGATGCTTACATGCGAATGCAAACGGTACATGAAAGTGTCTTTATCCCTGCATACATAATTTTACACAGCCATAATATGGGAAATACATACTTCAAGTCTATAAGTATGCAAATTGGTACCAGCCCTAGTTTGCTTTAATACATTGTAAGTTGCTGCCTTAAATTTTTTAGTCATCTCAAATTCAAATTACATTAACCCGACTTAAAAAAATGAGTTGAATCTTGCTTAACGTATTTTGATGAGTTAAAGGAACACTCCGACTTTTTGGGACTTTAGCTTATTCACAGTATCCCCCAGAGTTAGATAAGTCCATACATACCTTTTTCATTTCTGTGCTTTCTGTAAGTGTTACCTTTATGCACCCACCGCTAGCCTAGCTTAGCACAAAGACTGGATGTAAATGGATAAGGTAGCATACTAATCCCAATAAGTGACAAAATAATGCAAACATTTTCCTATTTACATGCTGTGATCTGTATAGTCACAGCGTGTACAAATAACAAGGCTATATGAGACAGAGAACATTTTTAATTGTATAAATACTGGGATCTATATTCTCACTAGGCGTAGGAGCACAGCTACTTTGGCGGAGTGGCTACTTGGGTGGAGTGATTAGCGCAGCACACGAGACGCCCTGTTGATGGTTCCGTAAACAAAACAAACGTGACTAACTAGCTATTAGCGAACGTGACTCGTGATCATGGCTGACTTTGAGGAATTGTCAGAGGAATTTTACTGGGTATCAAACCAAGATCCAGAACCATATAGTTTTGAGCCAGAATACACAGACGAGGAGTTACAAACTTTGGAAGCTGTAAGACAAGATACAGCGAACACCCATGATTGTAAACTATAAATTTACTATCTAGTAATTGCTGACTCTATTACTCCAACTCTGAGCGAACTCTCTGCTCCTCACCACAGGGCGTCTCGTGTGCTGCGCTAATCACTCCGCCCAAGTAGTTGTGCTCCTACGCCTAGTGAGAATATAGTTCCCAGTATTTATACGATTAAAAATGGTCTCTGTCTCATATAGCCTTGTTATTTGTACACGCTGTGACTATACAGATCACAACATGTAAATAGGAAAATGTTTGCATTATTTTGTCACTTATTGGGATTAGTATGCTACCTTATCCATTTACATCCAGTCTTTGTGCTAAGCTAGGCTAGCGGTGGGTGCGTCAAATAACACTTACAGAACGCACAGAAATGAAAAAGGTATGTATGGACTTATCTAACTCTGGGGGATACTGTGAATAAGCTAAAGTCCCAAAAAGTCGGAGTGTTCCTTTAAAGCAGTGTAAAAACATTTGTTGCAATAACCTTTTGATCACATCATTTTAATAATAAACAGTTTTGGTACTGTGTTGGTTCTGCGCTTGAAAAGTCATGTCAAATTTGTGTCCTAAAGCGAGACGAATGAAAATCTCTAGTGCAGACCCAGTATTTCTCTCTCTTTCCCATGGGGTCAGGCCCTGTGGGTGTGAATCCTGCGGTGTTATGGAGTTCTTATCTGCTCTGATAGAGCGGCTCCCTCGTTACCTCAGTCTTAATACTGACTCACGTCAGAAGGAATCCGCTCCACTCAGTTTCAGATCAATACCACAGCAGCAGGACAGCACACATCGCAACTGTGCAGCAGCGCCTCAAAGCCTCCAGGTGAACGCATTACATAAGCACCAACGGGAGAAAACAGTCTCAGTTTGTGACAGAAGCAAGAAACTCAAATGCACACTTAACTTTGGTAACCTAATAGACAGAAGAAAGTGGAGAGAGTAAAGCAATAGTAAATTGCTTAGTAAAAAACTCCCCCATTGCATGTTTTATGGCAATATATCGCCATAATTGAGACTGAGCTCAAGTATCATAAAGGGGTGGTTGATTATGATTTCACTTTTCTAACTTTAGTTAGTGTGTAATGTTGCTGTTTGATCATAAATAACATCTGCAAAGTTACAATGCTCAAAGTTCAAAGCAAAGGGAGATATTTGCTTTTAAAGAAATTGCTTTTTAAGGACTACAACAAACGGCTGGTAGAGACTACACGAGCTTCCTCCCGGGTTAGTGACATCACCAACCCTAGAATTTACATAAACTCCACCCTCAGAACACGATTTATAGATTATCATGACAGAATATGCCTATCAATGACTAGAAGATAACTGCACATAAGCTACATAAATTCATCAACTAACCGTTCAGAAATGTCCTGTTGCTTCTACATGTTGTCACTTCTTCTTGAGTCTCTCCATCTTTGTCTGACTCTGGTTTGAACATAAAAGACTAAAAGTTTTTGAAATTTTCAGTGCATGTGTGTGTGAGGTAAAAGGACACAAGCTGTTGAAGCTCCGCCCCCTGTGCCGGGAGCAGCAGCTCATTTGCGTTTAAAGGGACACATAAAAACGGTGCGTTTTTGCTCACCCTCAAAAAGTGACAACTTTAACATGCTATATAAAAATATCTGTGGGGTATTTTGAGCTAAAACTTCACACACATACTCTGGGGACATCTAATACTTATTTTACATCTTGTGAAAAGGCCATTATACCACCCCTTTAAAAGTAGTCAATATGATATATTAAAATGATTCTAAAGTCACATGAAAACTCATTTGCACTTCTGCATATGTGGACAAACTAGATTTGGAATATTTTTACAGACCTAAAACGTCTCATCTTGCCCCCATATATTGATTCAGTTCTTCAGATTCAGCTGTAATATAACGATGTTGGTTTCCTGGTCACAGTAAGAGTCACGTGTGGATTGAGTAGTTGATTTTCTCTAAGCAGTTGAAGCGTTACGTTCATTGCTCCTGCCAAACGCCACAGAAATGCAGAGCAGTAATGGGCGCACATGTGTGTGTTGCTCATCCAGTGAGTGGGAAGCTGTTGTCACAGGAGTAAATGACAAATGCAGTTGTATTGATCAGGTTTGTGGCCCAGGCTCCCTAATGGCACCTAATTAATGACTTCATTTGCCCCTGCGCCCGATACAGCAAATACCCACTCCACCTCAAGGACCCCCATGGGAGCCGTCCAAACAGAGCGCCTGCTCAGAAACATGCAGCTTTAACAGGCTGAAGTGGGAAAAACACATGGCAAAGTCATCACTATTGCTATTGCTCATAGAACTGAAGTTGTGACTCTTGTGTTTTTCGTTAGTGAGATACTATAAAAAAAAATCCTGAGCGCCTTATCAACTGTCTTTGCAAACACCTGGAACCCTCTATAAACAAAATTAAATATTATAGCAACCACGAAGAACACCATAGCAACAGTATAGCAATGCCATAACAACCACCTAGATCACCCAGTCAATCATAGCAATGCAAATTGTAACAAGTTAACAACCACCCAGAACACCCTACAAACGGCATAGCAACAGCCTAACAATCACCTAGATCACCTTATCAATTGTATAGCAATGCATTGCCCACTAAATACCCTAGCAATCACATAGCAACAGGTAAACAACCACCAGAACACCCTATAAACAACATAACACCCTAGTAACTATTCATAACATCCTAGTAACTATTCATAACATCCTAGCAACAGCATAGCAATGCCTAACAATCACCTAGACCACCCAATCAATCACACAGCAATGCATTTCCTACAAAATACCCTAGCAACAACATAGCATCAGGTAAAAACTAACCTGAACACCCTACAAACCGCATAGCAATGCCCTAGCAATTATTCAAAACACCCTAGCAACAGCACAGAAATGCCCTAACAACCACCTAGAACTCGTATAGCAATGCAATGTAACTAAATACCCTAGCAATCACATAGCAATAAGTTAACAACCACCCATAACACCCTAGAAATAGCATAATTATACCCCAGCAACTATTAAAAACACCCTAGCAACAACATAGCAACGCACTAAAAACTACTCAGAACCCTTTAATAACATAACCTTAATACCATTCAGCAACCATTCATAAAATTGTAGCATTGTAGTTTTGCAAGCTTCAGAAAAAATCTACTGGGATACACACACACACACACACACACACACACACACACACACACACACACACACACACAGAGCAAGTGTCCAGTGTGTGTGTGTGTGTGTGTGTGTGTGTGTGTGTGTGTGTGTGTGTGTGTGTGTGTGTGCGAGTGTAAAACTGTGCTGTGCAGAAAGAAAAGGTCACCGTGACAAGCGCAGTGGTAATAACCAGCTGAAATGGTGCCATCAGACAGACATGATTGATCAATTGAATTCAGCGGCAGTGAAAAATGTGCGATCAAGAAGAGTATTACAGACACGATGAGCTGGGACAGGATACTCATCAAGACTTCATTCCAGCCTGAGCCTCTATCACTCCATCCATCCATCCATCCATCTATCCCTCTCTCTTTCGCCTTCATCCCCTCTGCATTTATCCCCTCATCTCTCTTCTCACTGATTCTTGAGGAAACCAGGCTATAAAACAGAAAAAAAGGATTTTTATATAAAAACATGTTCAATGATATTCACCCATTTGGGTGCAACCTTCTGTTTTTCTTTGCCTATGGCTCACAGGACTGCATTAAAATGAGAGAAATTGTAAAAAAAAAAAAAATACCAAACAACTTCTTTGTAAACTGTCTTTATAAAGAAAAATAGGCAATAGTTGTGACAGATAATATTAAAAATAAATACACCGGCCACTTTATTAGGTACACCTGTTAACTGTTCATTAATCAGCCAGTCACATGGCAGCATGTAGACATGGTCAAGATGATTGGCTGAAGTTCAAACTGAGCATCAGAATGGAGAAGAAATGTGATTTAAGAGACTTTGAACGTGGCATGGTTGTTGGTGTCAGATGGGCTGGTCTGAGTATTTCAGAAACTACTGATCTACTGGGATTTTCACGCACAATCATCTCTAGGGTCCGAAAAAAGAGAAAATATCCAGTGAGCGGAAGGTCTGTGAGCGAAAATGCCTTGTTGATGCCAGAGGAGAATGACCAGACTGGTTCAGCTGATAGAAAGGCAGCAGTAACTCAAATAACCACACGTTACAAGCGAGGTCTGCAGAAGAGCATCTCTGAACACACAACACGTATAGCTTTGAAGCAAACGGGCTCCAGCAGCAGAAAACACACCGATGATGCTCCTGTCAGCTGAGAACAAAAAACTTGACTACAACTCACACACGCTCACCAAAACTGGACAATAGAATATCGCAAAACCGTTGGTCTGATGAGTCTCAATATGAAAGCACAGATCCGTCCTGCTGCCTTGTATGAACGGTCAGGTGCTGGTGTAATGATGTGAGGGATATTTTCTTGGCGCACTTTGGGTCTCTTAGTACCAACTGAGCATCGTTTAAACACCACAGCGGACCTGAGCATTGGCTACTTCCAGCAGGATAACGCACATCATGTCACAAAGCTCAGATCATCTCAAACTGGTTTCTTGAACATGACAGTAGCCGCGTTTCCATTACCCTTCAAATTGCGCAAAATGAAATTGCGAATTGAAAATACGCCCAATGGAAACACGTCAATTTCGCGAAAACTCACATATATCGCAAAAAAGTTTTTATGCTCGCATGAGGGGGTTTTTCAGGCAATTCGAAAAAGAAATATTTTGCAAAACTGCAATGGAAACAGTGTTTGCGCATTTCCAGTCACCTGACGTAGATGACGCTGTGTGTTTGGAAAGAATACGAGACAAAGCTCTTTATTAAATTCATATAAGACAAAAGAATTACAGGAATACTGGATTCTAAACCTAAAATAAATGCCACAATCAAGACCTCACAGCAGATCTGAGGGAGAAACACCCAGAAACTCCTCACATGTGCCGCTCACGAGTATAATAAGGGTCGTTCCTCACCATTAATGCTTGGAAAACACACATGCGTCTCCTTCCATTAATAATAATGGCCAGTGCAGTGGCTGGGATATAGTACTTAAACCTACCAACATCTATTGCCATGGTTTTTGTAATGATTTCACGAATTGCGAGAGGAAAAATTTAAATTTAGTCGCATAACATCGGTTAATGCAAACGCCGTCATTTCGCAATCGTTTTTCGTCGCCATTTAGAAAAAAATCGCAAAAGTTTTGCACAAATCTGTAATGGAAACGCGCCTAGTGAGTTCAGTAAACTCAAACGGCCTCCACAGTCACCAGATTTCAGTTCAATAGAGCACTTTTGGGATGCGGTGGAACAACTATATTATTAAATAATACTTTTTTCTCAGGTCATCTCTCTAACTCTTCATCCACTCTCTCTCTAAGTCGGGTCAATCAATACAGGCAGAGTGTGTCATACATCACGGTGCCTGTGGGCCGCACTGAGAACATAATATGCTGCGAATGCAGAGTGACAGATTTGTAAGGGAGACACGACTTTCCAGAGAAGGCGAGATGTGAAGATATTTAAAGGAGCTCTAAAGGGGGTTGGCAGGGTGAAAGAGAGAAGAGAAAGAGAGGAAGGTGTGAGAGAGTCTTTTACTCAGCACAAGGGTAATCAGGTCAGACGAAAACCAAGAGAAAGTGCTGTGTTTGTGGAGCGTTGTTTAACCGGTAAAGAGATTGAACAATAATGGCAGAGGTTTTCTTCAGGTGTGTGTTTGTCGGGTTCAGTGTGCAGAGGTTTTGGGGAAATCAAATCAGCCTTACACAGGCCTGGAGAAAACATGAGCATCCGATGCAGTGCAATACAGATAATATAGGATGTGTGAAATGACCAAAGATTTCCTCATGCAAAATAAATCAACTGGAATTGAGTTAAAGTATTTCATTTACTGGATTATAAGATTTCTATCATGAAAAGTCCTGATATAGGTTTGTTTGTTTTTTTGCCTGGAAAATCAAATAAATGATTTATATATTAAATAACCATGTAGTAATGCCTATTAATATAATAAATGAACTAAATATTTTAGAAATGAAAGGTACTTAATCCCAGTTGATATACTTGATGGACACAAACCATAAAATCAGATTATCCTTAATAACTCTGTCATAAATGCACAAACATCTTCATATTATGCGATGCTTGAGTTTTAACATTTATCTATTTCCCTTTTTACAGATTATGATTTAGAAATATTGTCCTATTTTAACTTTATATATATATTTTAGAAATATTCCTGGTTAAATGCAGATTTAAATTAATTTAATCATTTAAGACATGCTGATTTTGACCTGTCCCTAAAAATTGCATTTAGTAGGCCAATTTTGAAAGCATAGCCTCATTGTTAGACTAGTCTTTCTGAGGCTGTGTAAAATTATATCCAACTCCAGTCATGACCATCTAAACCTGGGAAACTTCTGCATGATACATGCAAAGATGTGTTGTTTTTTCCCAAGAGCAGATTTCAGAGCTAAAAAGACCATTTAAAATTCCCCATTATGCTTTTCGAATACCTTCAGGCAGTGTGTAAATAAAAGTGTATGATAAGTCATTGTCTCCTAAAAGAAAGTAGCTTCCTGTAGCTCAAACAGTAGAGCGTCGGCGCTTGCAACGCCAAGGTCATGGGTTCGATTCCCAGGGAAAGCAAGAAATTTGTATCTAGAAATGCAATGTAGTTCGCTTTGGATAAAAGTGTCATTTGCATAAATGTAAATGTCGGAAACGAGTTGTCAGCAATTCCAGCCTCACTTCCGCAGTATATACCTACAGTCAAATAACATAAGATTTGTGTGGAAGAACATAAGTCCTTCAACAAAAATATAAGTTGCACATTATCTTGTGTTTAACTGAGCAAAACAATGAAATACAGTGTAGTTTGCTTTCGTATGAGGAAAACTCAAACAACCTGAAATGATCTCTCACTTGGCTCTTGGATTGTGGAATATTCTGTTGTTGTGGAATGTTGCTCTCTCAGCACAGACGAGTAGAAAGCTCTTTTTGGGTGTCTGTAGATGGCTCTGAGGGTTCAGCGCAGAGCAGTGATTCTCAGGGCAGTGTGGAGAGCCTGAGGAAACATCTGCGAGCCGATGCCTTCACACAGCAGCAGTTAGAAGCTCTGGACCGAGTGTTCGAGAGGCCGGCGTTCCCAGACGTCTTTCCCACTTCTGAACACGTCAAACCGGAGCAGGTGAGTGACGTTCCCTTCTGCCTCTCTGTGCGCGCCTGCAACGAAACATATCGGCATTTAGGCCTGTGTATACTTACCAAAAATACAGTACAATTGTGGTATCAGATACTAATACCATACTACAGTATTTTAGGGATGCTCACATTTATTCTTCGGGATAAACCCCTATTAAAAAAAAAACAATTCTATGTTGGTTTTACTTATATGTCTGGTGGTGTGTGTGTTAGCGTTGCAGTGAGGATCAAATAGCAGAACTCCCTCGGTTTATTGATTTTCTGATGAAAATAAAAATACATTCTTAGGAAAAACAACATGAGATGAGCAACCACCCCCTCACTGGCCATAGACAACATGAGCAATGATGTCATTTCCTGTAAGGTTTCTGTTTACAAAAGCTAAATGTGGCAAAACACTCACAAAAGAACAATGTTAGCAATTAACACACACATATAAACAGCACCATATGAAACCACACATTTATTCTTCAGGATAAACCCCTATTAAAGAACAATGTTAGCAATTAACACACACACACACACATCCAAACAGCACCATATGAAACCCTTTACGTACAATTTCGTATTAAAAGTCTTGGATTTATTATAATGGATAACCTTTATTTACTTTCACTACTAAACAACAAGTGACGATTAATTTCTCTCCCCGAAAGAGCGAGTCGGAGCCATAAAGCAAAGGGAACGGCCTAATTGAGTTGATTTTAATTTGGGTGCGATCGGGAGACATTACTCCAGCGATTAATCAGGCCGACAGCACTCACCTCCAGAAGAAGGCCTAATTTGCAGCTAATTACAAAACTGATTTTCACTGCAAGATCAATACCGAAATGAATTGGAAATGACTCGCAATCACAAAGGCCGTCAAAGAGGGTATTAAAAAAGGAGGAAAAAAAGACGTAGGAAACACAGAAAGCCTTTGAAGGAAAAATGGACGAACGGAACGCTCTAGAAAAATCAGTTTTAATTTAAAGCAATATTAATCAGACTATTTTCTCCCTTCATAGACCTTTTTTTTTTCTCCTTCGCAATCCCTAAACCAGACAACCGGTCTATTCTCTTTCTCTCTGTGTCGGGCTATTAGTATTAGTGGCTTTGTTCCAAAACTAAGCCTTGCTGTCTACTCAGTTTGCTGTCTACTAAGGATGCACACTCACTGCGATGGAACACTCTACAATCGACTAATTCAAAGTATCAAACAAAACGCACACTTCATGTGAAGTGCACATAACTCGACTCAGTGTTCTCCTTGGATATTGCAGGTTTTTTTGTTGTTGTTGTTGTTGAATACACTGTTTTTTCATTACCAAAGCGAAATGTATATTTATTTGAAAGCATATTTTTTGCACCCCCCCCCCCCTACACACACACACACTGTAAAAAAAAATAAAATAAATAGTTACTGCCATACGTACAATCAACTTGGATTTTTAAGTCATTTCAGATTAAATTACATTACACTGAATCTTGTATAACTTAGAAAAGTTTTGCTTCACTTATTAATACGTAATTGTTTAACTTGTTTTGCAAATGAGTTAAAGCGATGTAAAAACATATGTTGTTACTTAAAACAATGTAAAAACATTGTTGGAACTTATTGATCATATAATTTTTAACGGTGCACCTATTATAAACTGCCTGTTATGCTGCTTGATATTGCAAATTGGTATTTCTTATCATATTATTTAAACTAATTATATTCATAAATACACTGGTATGTATAGGCTTGTTTTGGCTTGTCTTTTTTAACCATTTACTGCACTTTGTAATGCTTTAGTTATTTACAGAGTGACCAATGATCGAAATTCTCTCACATTCACAGAAAATAGCTTACTTTTGTGTTGCAAAATATAATGTACTATATTTCACTGAGCTCATTGCAAAGCATTATGGTGTGGTATTGCCTTCGAATTCAAAGAATGTCTTTTTGAAGCAGCCTCCGCTTTCCAGAGCTTGCCTATGATGTCTAAAACACCGTCTACATAGGCAGCTCATAGGCTCTGGAACAGAGCCAGTGTTTTGGATGTGTTTAGAGGCATTAAAAAGCCATTCTGGAGATGCTAAATGTGACAGGCTCTCCTCCCACACTTCTGCCAGCCATGTGCTCGTCCTTTTCACTCTCGCCTCCATCTGCATTAGAAAAGCCCTGTTCTGCTCCACGACCTCCACCGAAAAGAGTCCAACATCAGCCGCGAACAGTTGTAGCCCACAATTAGAGTTTATCTGTGATAGAGACAGACATGGCTGGGGTCAGGGGCCTCCCCTGTGACACACACACACACACACACACACACACATTTACTTTGGACAGACATTCTCAACATGCAGACGCCGGAAGTCTCATCTCATTAAATAACAAAAGAGTTTAAGAAAAAAATCCCCCCCATCTGCTGACACGGTCTGAGGAGCATGTCTGTGATGGAAGGGGGTTGTGGAAATCATAAATCTTATCAATGTCATTTCTGAAGGCTTTGCAACTATAAGTGATTTAGCAAATGCGAAAGCATCACTTCAGAAATTATCTTATTTATATGAGGTGAACTAATCAGTAAGGCCTTATTTAAAATTTATAACAACATCATTATTTTTATTATTTTTAGTCGGATGGCTTGTTGTAGCCAAAAATTTTCATCCCGTATTTTATTAGACGCTAAGAAATATTCTAGGATGTTGTGAGTTATTAGCAGGTTATTATCATTAAATAAAACTATTAAAAACATTTATGTTAATTGAAATAAAGCTGAAATAAATTAAAATATAAATATTAAATGAAAAATTAGAAATGCTGTCTTGTCAAATGACTGAAATAAGTTTTAGTTGGAGCACTAAAATTACTAACTGGAAATATATATATATATATATATATATATATATATATATATATATATATATATATATATATATATATATATATATATATATATATATATATATATATATAAATTTTTTTTTTTTTTTTTTTTTACCTAAATAGTAATATTTAAAACTGGAAAAAAAAAATTATATATATTAAATATATTGCTGATAATTTTAAAAATATATATATATATATTTTTAAATATATATATATATATATATATATATATATATATATATATATATATATATATATATATATATATATATATATATATAAATTGTATTAACACTCGTCATTGCTATGCAGTTTTTTTTTTTTTTTTTTTTTTTTTATACGTTTATTATAATTGTTGTTAATTACTGGCCCAAGTGAAAGGAGACCAACCTTAAGTCACTGATATTCTGGTCTGTAGATATGGTTTCATACCCATATTTCATACCAATATTTATGATTAGGGCTTACGTAATGACCAATTAACTCAAAATATGAGAAATAGTAATAGTAATAATAAATATATTGTATAAACAAACAAATACAAATTCAAGGCATAGTAATATTAAAAGAAAAAGCGCATACAGTTGAGTGAGTTGTTAGTTTGATCTGAATGTCTGTCAGTAACATCATCAAGGCTGGTAGGCTGAGCGATGTTGACCTGATCTTGATCTTCTTGATCTGCAGGCGAGTGAGTACAGTCTCCCTGCATTAAACACAGGCCTGGATGAAGTCAAGCCCAGTTTATCCTCCGGCACGACCTCTGACCTGGGCGCCAGCGTGTCACAGAGCTACTCTGTAGGTAAGATCACCTGATCCATGTCACCAACCTTAATGACCGTTTACGCCCTCAAAGTCAGCTCAAATGGATAATTTAAGGGGTCCTTCTTTACATTCAGCTTTCTTTAGTGTAATGTTGCTGTTTGAGCATGAAAAAGCTCAGTGTTTCTGAACTCCCTGAAACGCCTCCATTGTAGTCTTGAGTTTCTTCCGGGAACACGTCACAATATTCCTAATTTAAATAATTAGATCGCAGAATAAAGGGGCGGGGCCTGGTTGAGTTAGTTAGTAGTGTGTTAAACTGGCGGTTATGGTAAGGGGGGGGGGGGGGGATATTTCCCAAACACACTCGAAGAGCTTTGCCAATCACAACACACTGATCCAGCCGACCAATCAGAGCACAGTGTGCTTTTCAGAAGGAGGGGCTTCATAGAGACAGGAAGTAAACAGAGCATTACTGACAGACTGGGAAGAGAGGAGCCGCAACAATGGAGAATATGAGGAGAATAATCAACATTCAAGCTGGAAGACATGTTCTTGTAAAGCCCAAAAACAAAATCCAGACTTTTCATAAGTAAATGCATTTAAAAGAACTAAACTGAGATAAACTGGGTAATCTTTGCGCTCAGATTTGACTATGCTGGTCTTTGTAATATTCAAAATGCAATAATAACTTGCGCCACTTCTGAGATTAGTTTGCTTTTTGGCCAGTGTCACCATAGACCTACTGGTTAATGTTCACCAATAGTCAGATAGCTATTTTAGTCCTTTATTTAGGCCACTGATGTCTGTTTATGAACCCTTTCAAAAAATCTTGCCTACAGTTAACTTAATGCCATTGTTTATATAACGCAAGTATATTTAATAATGCATTGAATATCCTAGGAAGTAAATTCGAACTCAAATGCTGCTAATAAATGTGTCAGTCATGTTTTATTAAAGATTAGATGTGTAGTGATATTGGTCTTACAACGGGCATAATTAAACCAACTTCAGACTAACGAGCTGTTGCACAGAGGACGTTTGTTCCTTAACTGCTCTATCACAGCGCTGAGCTTTAAAATGATATCAAATATTAACATTTACATAAACAAATTCATCATTTGCTCATGGCAGACAGGGAACGTGGGGTATTTGTTTCTCTGTCTCTCTCTCTCTCTCTCACTCATGTGCTCTTGTTAATAATAAATGATGGGACGGTTAATTAAAACGTAGTGTGCTTGTTGTGCCAGTTATTAATATGAAATGTGTGAAGTTTACTGACAGTTTTACGATCGTCTTCAGGTCAAAGATAAATATACACCGCTTTTATTAAAATGCACATAATTATGTGGAAGCCATTATGGCCATTATTGTGTTTGTGTGTGTTTGGCTGGTGACAGAAAGCAAGAGAGAGAGAGAGAGAGAGAGAGAGAGAGAGAGAGAGAGAGAGAGAGAGAGAGAGAGAGAGAGAGACTGATTATCTGTTTCATGGCAGTTTCACATCACCACAGATTTGTGCGTTGTTTGTATTAATCAGGTATGAATATGATAAGCATGCTAATCTTTCAGCGTTTGCTGACCTTCATGACCCTCAAACCAAAGCTATAAGACTTCCTTTCTTCCGTGGAACACAAAAGGAGATGTTAGGAAGAATATTCATAGTCTTTTCTACACAATGAAAGCGAATGGGGATGAATGCTTTCAAGCTTAAAAAATAAGACAAAAGCACCTGAAAAGTAGTCCACACGACTATAACGCACAAGTTTGAAACAAACTGAGGATGAGCACAACATTTTTGGTTGAACTAGCACTGAATGTATTCCTGTTTAAACATTCACGATAAGCGTACCGAATATTCGGAAGCAAAACAAAAATATTGAAATGATTTCCACTGGGTAGGCTGAGATCCAATGTTCAGATGAATAGTTCCTTTAATGGAAAAGAAACACAGATTACACTCATCCTTAAAATGTTTTCCAACCCCAATTAAAATGCCCACAGTTATTGATCTTGTTGATTTTATGCATGGAAATTTGCATAATCTATTAAAAATGAATGATTCATGAAGCAGTCTGTGCCAGAGGAGATGCGAGTTCTTGGTGAACTGTGAATACCTCACAGATAGACATCTTTTATGTCCTTGGCTTTTTCTATTAAAAACTAATCAATCAACCAACTAATATACATACATACAGTACATACTAAAGATATTGTCCCTTTAAATAGCTTCAACGCTAGATGTTGGAAAGCTCTGGTTCATTGCTTCTGCTAAACTTGGTCCAGTTATATGGAAAAAGCTGTTGGGAAATGCAATGAATTTGTCACCTTAAAAGAAGCAATAGTTTCTCTCTCTCTCTCTCTCTCTCTCTCTCTCTCTCTCTCTCTCTCTCCCGACACACTGGCTACCCGTGTCCGCACCTGAGGGCACCACGCTCCTAGTCACACAAATTAATGCTTATTCCATCTTCACAAAAAGCAAACTAACCTTTGAGCACACATTTGATAACAAACGACTTTCACCGAGCATCCAGGGAATTAGGGCAATTTGGCTCTCCAAACATCCTTTGCTTAGTTGTAATTAATTAGGGTGCCGTGTTTTTTGGCTGGTGATAAATTGCTGCATCCTGAATGTAGAAAATAGAGGTCAAACGTTTCCCGTAGCCTCGTTGTTGGAACATTAAGGTGTCCCTGTCGTGGCAGATTTAATACAGCTGTGAAGCAAGTGTTTGCACTCAACCCTTTCGACTTCTTCAGATGATACTAAGGTCACCCTGATTTTCAGCATCAGGTGTTGAGTGTTTCTTGTATGTTGACAGATTATTGAGGATGGTAAAAAGCTGAAGTCCAGCTGTGCAATTTTACAGCAATTCTTAAACCTGAAACATTCTCAATATGCAAACTAACATGTGAATGCTTGCTCAATGCATTGAAGCATGGCTCTCTTTTACACTTGTGTACACACTTTTACACACTAATAGTGCCGCTATTCTGCTTTTTTCAGATATTATCTTTCATGTAATGTATAATATAGCTGTTTGTGAATGTAAAAGGTCGCAAAGTTTCAGAATCAAAGTGCAGATAAATGGAGTTTTAGTCTCCCGAAAGAAAGAAGTGATTCTGAACGGCCCTGAAACGAGTCGTCAGTAATTCCAGTCTCACTTCCTGCTGAACCTGCGTAGGTTTGTAACACATTTGCATAATACCAGTCTCCGGTCTTGATTGGCTGTCAGCGAACAGCGTCTGCTTTGTCCCGCCCTCAAACACTGTAGTTTATCTGAGACTGGAAGAGTTTGGTTTGTGTTGATCATGTCGAGAAGACACTGTTGTCTGCTGCTAAAGTAAATCTACTTTGATAAGATTGATAAGGTAAAACCCACACCATCGTTCATGTTTATATCACTGTGTATCAAGTGCTGAGAAAAAAACTGAATTTCAGATACGCTAATGGCTGTTTGGTTTCTGATGCACCCTGCAAGCAGTCGACCAATCACAACAGACCGGGCCATCTGACCAATCAGAGCAGATCAAGCTCACGGAAACGAGAGGTTTAGAGAGATCGAATCCCCCAAAACACGTGCATTCTTTTGGCCGTAACAATAAATAAATACTAGTCAACAGTTTAACTAACTTTAGCAAATTTGCTCAGCAAGTTTTTCCTCAAACTGCTTCTCTGCCATAAAAGAGAAAACCTACAGTATAATAAGACGTTATAAAAAGATGCTAATGGTCCCCTTGTGGCAATTACTGAAAATGCAATACATACTCGCGCTGCATTATTGACACTTTTCACAAGTTGTCCATCATAAGTCCCTGGAACTGAAACAAACACACATCATGTTATCCTTCATTTCGCCAAGACACCAACATCCAAGAAATAATTGATTAATAATAATAATAATGATCCAGCCAACATAGTTAGTCAGCCTAATTAAAGGCTATTTATGTTGATTTAATGGTTTGTTGCTTAAGAAGCATAAATTTCAGATTTTAGAGTAACAATATCCATTTTATAATTGTACGTTAATTTTTTTTTTTTTTAATGACGCTTTTGTTCAATCTTAAGTTCATTTTTAGCCTGCATGTTTTCTCTGGTCATTGGCAAGTGTCCTGGTCCACACAGGATTACACTCGCTGAGCTTTGATGGACACTGTCCTACTCATTAGAATTGAACCGATGGCCAAGTTTCCCCCAGCGTCCCCAGTAAACCCTCCACAGCCCCCCTTACTTGAACAAAAACATTAGTCTGTGAGGGGTGTCAGGCTCCAGCGCTCGGCTGGGTCCGGGCTTTGCGTTGTTGGGTAGGACAGCCAAGCGTCAGACCCAATTACTGCTCTGAATGTGGAGCTTCTTGGTGCTAAGAAGAGACATCGACTGTTCAGTGGAGGCCGGTATGGGCCGGTCGGTATGACCCAGGCTTACATCTGTTCTCTGTTCTGACCTCGAAAGGACAAGAATAAATCCTTTGATACGCAATGTTTTTCCTTTTCTTTTCTTGACCAAAAACGGATTCCATTTAAAATCATTATTTCTACAGTTCAAAATGCATTTGCAATCAATTGCGTGTCAGCTTGTTCATGCATGGAACAGCCAGTGAGTGTAGTTGTGTTTTGTGTGTGCAGGTCGGGATATGGCCAACACAACCTTACCTGGATATCCCCCTCACGTCCCGCCCACCGGACAGGGCAGCTACCCAACGTCCACACTGGCTGGAATGGTTCCTGGTGAGCATCTCGAGATAATAAAGAAGTGTTGCAATTGACAAAATTGAAAATGAGAACTTTGTGATGTGCCACAAACAAAAATCAATGCAGTTGAGTTTATATTTGCCTTGAAATGCATTAAAAACATAAGTGTATTTATTATGATTTACCTTTATGAAAGCTGTCTTTGTGCCATGTGCCAATTTTTCCATCTGCCGTTGGTCAAACGAACAGATAGTCCCACCCCAAACTCACTGAGTCCATGATGAGATTCTCAAACAAATACACTACCATTCAAAAGTTTGGATTAATACGATTTTATTGTATTTTAAAGTGATTAATACTTTTATTCGCCATTAAATTGATCAAAAGTGACAGTAAAGACATTTATAATGTTAAAAAAGATTTAGTATTTCAAATAAATTTCTGTTTATCAAATATATTAACCAGCACACTGATAATAATCAGAAATGTTTCTTAAGCAGCAAATTAGCATATTAAAATGATTTCTGAAGGATCATGTGACACTGAAGACTGGAATAATGATGCTGAAAATTCAGATTTAAGGATTAAATTACAACATATTGTAATAGAAAAGTTATTTTAAGTTTTTTTTATTTTTTTACTGTATTTTTGACAAAATTAATGCCGCCATGGTGAGCAAAAGACACTTCTATACAGTAAAAACATTCATAAAATCATACCGACCCCAAACTTTTGAATGTTAGCATAGTTGTCTATGCGCATTAAAACAGTATTTTAACTTTTAAAAAGCCACACTTCACTTTTAACATCTATACACTGATGAAAGCTCAAATAGTAAAATATTAGAGTGGCTTTCATTTACGAACTGACCAGACACCATTACTAATAAATAGTGTTTACAACGGCCTGCAGACACACATAGAAGCAGCATTTCACTGGTGTGTGAATGCAGGAAACCTTTAACTATTGACCATCAAACCTCAATTGACTAAAGAATTAACTGGTCCAGCAGACCTCCTAACGAAAGGCATTCTGAGATCACTGAGCTCAAACCAGTTTGTAAAATGTGGTTCGATCTTGCATTATTTTTAGCAGCTCCGTGTAACAAGAGCAGCAGCAGGTCTCGGCAGACGTGTCCATTATACCTGCTGCTTCACAGAGATTTACTGACAGACCGCAGATAAAAACACCTCTTTATTATCCCATAAAGGACAAACTGTGCTGGACCAACACAAAGGCTCAAATTCCACAATAGAGAACTTTGGAGAAGGAAAAAAGGGACAGAGTAGTGCACTCATTCAACAGGACACAATGGGTTTTAGAAATCAGACTGAGAATATATTGTGACATTTTCTGAACAAGTTTGAGGTTTTATCATAAGCTGCCAAAGTTACAGCAAATGTGATGTAAAATTGCTGGTGCATTATTTTAAAATTCCTGCATGTTTCCATTTCAGGGAGTGAATTTTCCGGGAATCCCTACAGCCATCCACAGTACACGACCTACAATGAAGCCTGGAGATTCAGCAACCCAGCAATACTGAGTGAGTGCCATTACAATAATGTGCCATGGTCAACATCGCTACTGTCAAAATATCATCAGTGCTACAGTACAATCCTCTGATTTTGTATTAGACAGCACTGTTATCAAAAATAAATAAATATACAAATCAAATGAAATTGAAACTGCACAACACAACAAAACATGACATAACATAACACAAAAACATAAAAAAAATGGTGTGTAAAGTATACTGTAAATAAAAACAGCACTTCATTGAGTCATTTACGTAATCAGTTCAATTTGATTGGGTTGTAATTCATTGTGCATGCTAAAGTTTATGTTATATGCAAAAATAAGACAAAATTTGCAATGAAGGAAATGGTGGAATTTGCATTAATTTTTGTGATAGCAAAATCATAGAAGGACTGGCATACATTAAATCAATACTATATGATGCAAAAAAATGCAGACATTTTCATGGTGTATTGAAATGGTACATTCCTTTCTTATTAACTTTCAGGTTCCCCCTATTATTATAGTGCATCCAGAGGCTCCGCCCCCCCAACTGCTGCCACTGCCTATGACCGCCACTAGTTACCACGGAAACCAGTTTAGGCGGCACACCCATGGACTCGGACTTCATATTCTGCCAGTGTGAGCAGTGCAGCTGATTGGACAGAGTGGTTTCGTGCGGTCACATGATGAAGAACAGACCAATCAGGAACAAAAACATCTCAACGCCAGTTCAGCCATTCACACAGGCCTCTATGGGCTTCCACACGTGACGAGGGAAAACTCATAAAAATGAACAATAAATGTATATCTCATGGAGTGAGGGTAAATAGGATTTTTAAAACGTACAACGGAATTAACATCTGCTTTTATAATACTTTTTATATTTTTGTCCTCATTTATATTCATAGGTATTCATACATAAAGTGGTTCTTTTCATTCATTTGGTTAGACACTGAAATTAACAATATGACGTGTTACAATATAACATGACATATTACAATATAACAAAACATAACACACAACATAACACAACACATAACATAACACAGCATAACATGACATAACACAACATAACACATTACATATCAACATAACTTAACATAACAACATAACACATAACATATCAACATAACATAACAACAACATAACACAACATAACACATTACATATCAACATAACTTAACATAACACACAACATAACACATAACAACATAGCATAACACAACATAACATAACAACATGACATAACACAACATAACACATAACATATCAACATAACTTAACATAACAACAACATAACACAACATAACACATAACATATCAACATAACTTATAACAACAACATAACACAACATAACACATCACATATCAACATAACTTAACATGACAACAACATAACACATAACATATCAACATAACATAACAACAACATAACACATAACATATCAACATAATATAACAACAACATAACACAACATAACACATTACATATCAACATAACTTAACATAACACACAACATAACACATAACAACACATAGCATAACACAACATAACATAACAACATGACATAACACAACATAACACATAACATATCAACATAACTTAACATAACAACAACATAACAAAACATAACACATCACATATCAACATAACTTAACATGACAACAATATAACACATAACATACTGTATCAACATAACATGACAACACATAGCATAACACAACATAACATAACAACATGACATAACACAACATAACACATAACATATCAACATAACTTAACATAATATAACAACATAACACAACAACACAACATTACACATAACATAACAACATAACATTACAAATAATATAACACAACACAACAACAAATAACATAACAAAATAACAACAAAAAACACTGAAATGAACAATATGACTTATTACAAACATAAAGTCGTGTTCATATGTAAAAGCATTTACATTTCAGTGTGCAAATAATGTACTTTTCAGTGTTTATCCAAACGTATCTAAATGTCTGTGTACATTTTATTTATGAATACCTACGATACGAGCAAGATCACCTGGACGATCACATCTGGAGAGTCTCTGGCAGGGAAAACCTTTCCAACGCATGGTAGCAGATTCTCCAAACACGTTTCTCTATCTGTGTGTGTGTGTGTGTGTGTGTGTGTGTGTGTGGACAGCGCAAAAACGAACAGTAAAACTCAAACGGATTCAAAACGTGACGCTCCACTCAACACACACAAAACTATTACTCAATACAGTACGTACTCAAACTCAGCATGGAAATCAAAGCAGGCGTACTCCTCCTGTCAGCGCCAGCAGACGCTAGCAAACTTCTGTGAGAAACAATCAGAGACCAACCTCAAAGAAGAGACGAGGAGACAAAGATTTCATCAGAGAAAACTGACCTGCTGTCAATCCTGGTCCTACTGACACCAGATATCATTATAAGTGGAAATATTCAAAGATGCATTTTTGTATGTCGTTTTTATAATGACAAGGACACTACAGTATGCATGGATTATTTTCATTCATTATGCATTTTTATGTGTTTATCATAGATCAGACTCTCAGGAGGGAGTTGAATTGAACCACTGATATGATCGTTTTACACCGGATTCACTGCAAACTGGTTTGAAATGCAGAAGTGGTTTAGTGAATTCACCCCTCCGTGTTATTTTTTGCACTATGGGTTGTGCTCTTTATAAGATGAATATCGTCAGTCTTGACTGAATAAACAGTGAACTTACTCAGTCTTCAGTCGGATTGGACGCTCGCTAAGATTTTGAGAAATACAAACATGTACTACTGATCAGACGAAGCACTTAAACCTCTAAATGTGTTTACAGAAGAGTTAGCAACTGTTCAATTAATCAACAGATGGGTTGCTCACTGGTTATCGGCTTTATGGTTTACTTTTCAGAACTCAAAAACATTTTGGGATTGTCAAGCTGTTTCAGTAACGCAAAAAAAAAAAAAAAACCATTTGTTTAATGCTTTACAACAAGTGCAATTCAGCAAAACATTGATCATAATTATGTACTGTACACTCCAGTTTTAGTTCATGTTGTGATAAACTTTAGTTTTCATCATATACGTTACAGTTGAGAGAATGTACTTGTATCACATTTGCCAAAGACTTTTTGTTGATGTGTATTTTTTTTAATTTACAGTCTGCTGTCGCATTGTACAAACAGTATTATAGTAAAAACATTTTCAATATATGTACAAATCCTATGCAGAGCAAAGAAAAAAACTGTTGTATGCATAACTATAAAACTACTGACATGTTGGTTTTGTTCATTATTTATGTTATTTTGTGAAATAATAATTTTTAAAATCATTTTGTGTGAAATGTCATTTCTGTACTGTAAATACATTCTGATCGAATCTGGTCCGTCTCTCTGGTTTCATCGTCTGTAGAGAAGTGAAATAACTTTAACAGTGTGAGACACACATGGGTCGAATACAAACAGGAATAATCTGATATCTATGAACTTCTAAATCAAAGCAACACTATTTACTTTATGGCCTCAAACATTTCTGCCATACCGTACACACACACACACACACACACACACACACACACACACACACACACACACCGACTGCAATTACTGCCAACCAGAGACTACTTTACAAATCTCCCAGACTTCACAAAGAAACAAATGCCATCTCGCTGATTTGACTCTTCATGTAATGTTTATTTATTAAATAAATTTCTCGCTAAATTAATATTAAAAGCAAAACTCAAATTGGAACAATAAAAATGTGAATTTTAAAGAAGTCATGTAGTGTCATTCATCTGTTACTGGTTTAAAATGATCATAGTTAATCTCTAAATCAGTGACATGTTATGCAAAATAGTTCAGCATTATATAATATATAATAGTTCATCTATCTATCTATCCATCCATCCATCCATCCATCCATCCATCTTATTTCTTAGTGTACAGTACTTAGAAACAAATGTTCAGTTGTGTTCTATATGGAACTCTAGTGTTCTAGACTCAACTTTAAAGAACCATTTAAGGCCAAAAAGGTTCTATATAAGGAGAAATGTCTTAAATGATTGCATAATGCTTTAAAGTTTAAGCAGTGATTTCATTTTTTTCTACTGATAAAGTACATTTACAATCTGTTTAATTCAAAAAATGTAATCAAAACTAAATCTAAACTAAATCCCTAAATTTATCCCATGAAGGGAACCCCTAAAAGTTCTATACATGAGGCGCCTGACAGAACCCTTTAAGCTCTAAATATAACCTGTTCTTCTAATAGTGTAGCATGGATCTGACATTATGAATATCACAGCTTGATGTTGACAGTGTTGGGGTAAAGCATGCCAAGCAACACAAGTTATGTAAACAGATTACTTCTAAGTAACTAGTAAAGTAATACATTACTTTTAATTTTACAACAAAATAAATATTACGAAAACTCAATTAAAAATGTTAAATTACGCAAATTTACTTATAATTTAATCTTACTCTATTAGCCAATGTATTTGCTGCTGACCTTCGATGATCCAATTAATAAGCAAAACCATACTTATAAGTAAAAATGACTTTAGATAAACATCTTATTTGTGTTTTCTTATTCTTTTCACTTTTATTTGTAGTTTTATTGAAGTCCTGTTCTTCTGCGACAGGTTTGAGCAGCGCCCTCTACTGTACAGGTGTGGATTTACATTTCCTTCAGCCTGAGGCTTATTCATTTAAACTTTAGTGAAAGGGAAAGGAAAGGGCCTTTACATTTACTAAAAATAGAACTTATGATTATTTGTTATTAAAAACAAACAAACAAGCCCAGCCCAGCCCAGATGAGAGCAAATAACACAAAGGTAACGCAGCAAGTTACGACTCGACTTTCCATAAAAAAGTAAACACAATTAGTTACTTTTTAGGGAGAAATGCAATACTGTATATTGTTGACAACTATGAGAATGTGCAAATACAGAACAGGCCATGTGTTAGTCTGTAAATAAAACTTACCATTAATTCACTTTCAAATCTCTTTCAGAAGCATTTGCGAGGCTTTCCTGAGAACGATCCCCTGAGGATTTTTAAGCACCTACTGCTTAATGGACTGAAATCTATTTAGTTCATTCACAAAAAAAGTCATTAGGGAATTTCGAGATGAACTTCTTTAAGGGCGCGAGAGATCACAATGTGGCTGGGAAGAGCGCCAGAGAATGTTTTCTTTATGATTTGGATCACTGAGCATATAAAATGTATAACCTTCTCCAGGCCCTGAAAAGCAGAAGTATTATTTCGAGAAATAGGGATGAATTCAATTAGTGGAGACCTCACAAAAAAGATGGAGTCAGTTCTGCTGGAATTCTCACGCAGGATGCAATGACATTTATTTTTTTTTTTTGGAAATGAGATTCCTCCATTTCTTAATCCTGCAGGCTTATAGAGAATGGTTTTGTGTTTCATTATTGATTGTGAATAAAGGAGAAAAGAGATTGACTGAGGAAAGTTCATTCTACTTGAACAGAATCACTAGCCCTAGGAGAGATTTTTTTATTTGTCAACAAAATATGACTGTTAAACTACTTTATCTTTTGTGAAGCTCTTTATAAGATGAGGCCTTTTGTTGGCTTTTAACAATATGGAAACTGTTGTTGATTTCAACTCTCATACCATTTAATTATTAATAAACTATATACTTGGAAACAGAAGACAAATAACTCTATCTTAGAGTTAACCATTATCAGTTATGTTTTCAAATGTTTTTTTTATCAAAAAAAAAATATATATTACATATCTCCCTCAAACAGTGTAAGAAGCGCCCATATTACCATGGTAAATCTGTGTAAGGATTTAGCTGACAAGAGAGTCTCATCTCTTCAGCTGGTGTGTGTCTCTCTCTCTCTCTCTCTCTCTCTCTCTCTCTCTCTCTCTCTCTCTCTCTCTCTCTCTCTCTCTCTCTCTCTCTCGGCTGTTCTGTCAGCCTCTTTAAATGCTGTATGTTTGTCATTCAGGCCTTGTTAGGAGAAGAAAAACCCCACTGTTGACTCCTTCCCTCCCTTCTCTGAGCGGAGAATTCCCTGTGGTAAAATTATTCCATTTAGATGGAAACTTTTTGTCACTCCTGTCTAAATTGGCATTTCTGGCTCTTTCAGTGAAACCAGTAAACTGTGAACCTGGATGCAGCTGTCAATCAAACAGAGCGTTTCTTCAGCGTGCCAGATGACGCGATACAGAGAGAGCTGCGAGCTGATTGGCTCTCCTCAGAACGGCAAAAAAAGCACCTGCCACTGTCAGAGCTTTTCAAATATCGCAACACACACACACACACACACACACACACACATATATAGACTGTTTGACAGCTGCTGATTATCTATAGTCTATCCATTCTGTTTTGCAACGTGGTAGTAAGATATTTTCTTTGAATGTGTGAGGCTTCCAATTCATTTTCCGCTCTCTCTGCCTTATTTTGCAATGCAGAAGTATAAGCTATTTTCTGTGAATGTGTGTGATGTGAACTTCCGATTCATTAGCCGCTACAGGTGAATAACTGGAAGAGTAACTCAACGTAGTAAACAGAAAAACGATTTGCACTACAAACCAGTCTGTTTATGATAACAATAATAAAATAATATGATAACAAATACCAGTTTGCCATATTATAATAAATGACAAAAGCAGCATAACGGACCGTTTTTGCACAGGTAAAATAACTGGAAGTGAATGACACTGGAAGCCACACAGTTAAAAATGGCCACACCACTATTGATTACTTTCACTTGTATTACTTGTATTTATTTGTATTTTACAAAGGTAAAAAAAAGTTAATATGTAAATTATAACAAATGTTTGAACATTTCTTCCTATTTTTTTTAAAAAACAAAACTGACAGTCTAAACAAAGGTGTCATTTTGATGAATTAACAAGCCATGCATGATTCACACAATGTCATTTTAGCAGCATTAGTTTCCCATCAGGTCATAAACGTGTCTCAGTTTCACAACCCAGTGCACACCGACCGCCAGTTAACCGCGTCTATCCACAGCTTGTTTAAAATAAACCACCGTTACGGCATAATTACAGATTTCGTTATCATTTCGTCCTCTCAGTGAATCTCATAAGCTCATTTTCATTGTGAATTGGAAACAAAGAAAATCATGTTTCATGTCCTCCTATCAGGACTAACCCAACAGCAAAGCTGTCACTTTAATACTGAGAATTTAATTGGATTTGGCGATAAATAATGGGCCTCTTAGGGAACCATCATGCCCAGTCGTGGCCCCGCATGGTGAAGGGCGTTAGCAGGGCGTCCCAGGCCTGATGGATGAACAACAGTTATGCATGATCTTAGACTGAGGAGATGCGAGTTCTTCCAGGAGGATGGAGCTAATGAGCAAACATTTAATGATCAGACCATTGCATAAGCAGAAAAGAGCTCTGAGCTGCCTTGCTGTCTAAATAAACCCTCAAGTGACTTGACTTGAAACACGCAGCAACCGTGTGTTGTACAGATAGGGCTCAAAATGCAAAGTGCATGAGAAGCTCCACTTACAATTCTAATAAGCTGCTAAACTGATGATCTCATATGCATAAAAACCATACATTTTTACATACAGTAAATTGAATTGCTTGCTAAGGTTGTTCCAAACAGTAGGAAACTTAATTTTAAGCCAAATTCTAAGGCAGCATTGCATATCCAGGCAATCCCGAAATGCATAGTGACATCAAAAATGCCACATGGCCAAAATGTTAATAATAAACAAACATATATTTCAATCAGTACTGAAAAGTGATGCTATACCTTACATTTTGACCAAAAGATATCTTAAAGAGAACCTATATGCTTTTTTACATATTCAATATTCTTTAGTGTGTAATGTTGCTGTATTAGCATGAAAAAGCTCCTCCAGCGGGAGTTCTTCTCTATATCAGTGTCACTGTTTCTGAACTCCCTGATTCGCCTCCATTGTACTCTTGAGTTTCTTCTGGGAACGAACACGTCACAATATTAAACATTTAAATAATTCATATGTTGAGTTAGTTAGTATAGTGTGTTGAAACTGGCGGTTATGTTAAGGGGCGGAACATTTCCCAAACATTGACCAATCACAACACACTGCTCCAGCCGACCAATCAGAGCACAGTGTGCTTTTCAGAAGGAGGGGCTTCATAGAGACAGGAAGTAAACAGAGCGTTACTGACAGACTGGGAAGAGAGGAGCCGCAACAATGGAGAATATGAGGAAAATAATCAACATGAAAACCTGTTCTAGAGCCCAAAATCAAGACTTTGTAACAAGGCATATCGTGGCCTCTTTAAAAAGCAGAACTTTGAGATGCCTTAAAATGTGTTTTGCATGTGGTGCCTATTTAAGCAGCTCATGCTAAACGTATAAAAGTATTTAAAAATGGAGCAAATGAGCAGTTATCATCACAGGTGAAAGTTGTCCACAGTTAATACAGCAAAGGAAAAGGAGAGAGCGACAGAGAGAGAATTAAACGACTCCAGCACTGCCGACATGTTGCCCAGTCCATCCAGTGCCAAGCGTTTCTCCCTCACCACTCAATAATTAGCCCTAATGGCTATTGTGTGATACATGATGCAATTAAAAGCTAATGTTATGCACGTATGTGATTACCACAGGCAGAATGACAGGCAGTCAGGGGTCCTGAATGTCAACACGCGCACCGCATTAATCGTCCAATCACGTGCAGATCTCTCCAGAGAACTCACAGCTATCACTTCGGTCACGGGAAAAACTTCTATGTGAAGTCTTATTACTGAAATTAAAGAAATAGTTCACCCAGAACATAATTTACTCACTCTTACATTGTTCCATATCCATCTCTTCTATGAATTACAAACATTTTAAGTACATTGTATTAAAAAATAATAATAATTAATTAAAAAAATATATTTAATTTCTTAGGGTGTCAGAAAAAAATCTGTTAAATAATGGAAAATATTGTAAAAATACGATATTTTTCCATAATTAAAATACAGTTTGTAACTTTAATTTTACATAGGGTTTTTATAGCTTTTTAGAATTGTGTAAAAACATTAAATTACCTATATGATCAAACACTGCTATAATACAAATAAGTCTTAAAAGTGCAAAAGAGTGTTGTCATTTTGGATATATTACACAATTTAATGAAGAAAAAAACAGATTTAGAAGTGTTAAAAACTTCGAAGTGTCTAAAAAAGCTGTAAAAGCAAGAAACACTGAAAGTTCACCCAGAAATCAAAATCCTGTCATCATTTACTCAACCTCATGTTGTTCTTTTCAGTGAAACAGAAACATTTAACTTAAACAAAAGTATAAAGTGTATCCACATGACTATATTACAAGCCTTCTAAAGTTTTATGATAGCAAAGAGTGACAATAAGACAGAAAAGTCATTATGGACTAATCTTGCCCTCCACTGCAACTCTCAACTCTCAATCTCCATCCGGCATATTCATGTTGGCTCATTGTGTTTGGTGTCAATGTTCAACCTGCCACAAACCATCAAGGCATCATTCGATTGTATGAGATCCCAAATGAGATTTCAGAGCTGAGATTTTCAGAGGGGAAGGGGAAAATAAGATCCTTTATTAGTACTCTTTACCCTTTTCTGAAGCTCAACAGTGTCCATCCTCATTCATTTTGATTAAATGAAAACCAGCAGTGAGAATATCCTACTTTTGTTTCCCATGGAAGTAAATGTAATACAGGTTTGGAACAACATGAAGGTGAGTAAATGATTTTAATTTTGCTGAATTATCCGTTTAACAGGGAGAGAAAGAGCCGAATTATCAACCTCCATCCTCCCACTTCCCACTCTTTCCTCCTGTATATCTCTCCTCTCCTCCCCCTCTCTCTGTCAGAGTAAACTCATGATGAATTACCCTGTCAACTGAATTCATTCAGGGACCAATTAATCCAGCAGAAATAAACTAGAGCCATCAGACACAGAAAAACCCAGAGCAGAGAGAGAGAGAGGGAGAGAGAGAGATAGAGAGAGAGAGAGAGGGAGAGAGAGAGAGAGAGAGAGAGAGAGAGAGAGAGAGAGAGAGAGAGAGAGAGAGAGAGAGAGAGAGAGAGAGAGAGAGAGAGAGAGAAAAAACCAGGAGCTAAAGAGGAGAGAAGGAACAGAGCACAAAACTAGCAAGTGTTGCTCTTTCAGAAGAGAAACTGAAGGAAATTGCACAAAAGCCGGTGGTCTCCAGGGATGGCAATGGGAGTTAGCCTGACAGGAGTTGGTCATTTAATGCTTTAGTGCACCGGAGACAGGCCCTGTCATAGCGGACAGTATCGCGGGACTCCCCTGCCACTGCCTTTATTAATTATAGTGAACAGAGCAGGGGCGTCCCGCAGCCAGACTCAGACTCCGTCACTTCCATCCCCATAAACATTTCCTTCTACGCGCTTTACAGAGGGAAATTTCCTCATGTGTTTTGGAGAAATGTTCCTCAAATAGGGTCACGATCAGGGTGTGATAACCAGGAGCGTGTTGCGTGAGCTTCCGTCCTCCATATGGCTGACGCCAGTGAGCAGGGAACTCTATAGGCCTGTTGTCATGAAGTAAGTTCCCCTCTATTGTGTTGAGGCTGATCAGGGAGTGAATATTTCATGGCTCTTTTTCTGGTCCTGCAGATGAAGGGGGGATCGGACAGCTGGAAGGCAGCTGAGTGTGACAGGTGTCCTTTACCTGGAGCAGGTGGATGGAGACGCTGCACCTGATTACACCTCTTTATGGCTGCTATCACTGAAGAACATTTCACCGGTTCATTTTACAGTGAACTATGTCAGCTGAGAGCCTAGGAATATTCTAACTTAATGTTTAATGTCTGCCATAAAAATATGCATGTGAAATGCATTTATAGTAAATGCACCAAAGTTAGGTTTAGCAAACGTTTGTCAGAGAAATGAAACAGAAAATGTTGAATATGCATCTATCACACCATTTTATAACCCTAAACCAACTTTATAATCAGGGCTTGA
This sequence comes from Scardinius erythrophthalmus, assembly GCF_964197995.2. Taxonomy (NCBI): domain Eukaryota; kingdom Metazoa; phylum Chordata; class Actinopteri; order Cypriniformes; family Leuciscidae; genus Scardinius; species Scardinius erythrophthalmus. The sequence goes on from NC_138238.1 coordinate 3,382,950, forward strand.
TATTAACTTTTTTTGCTCACTGGCCACTGTGGCTATTGGTTTTCCAAAGTTACAAGCCAATCAGCATTTTCACTGGCCAAAATTTGGGGAAAAACTGCCATATAGATATTTTTAATATTACCTCATAATTTGGCAGCAGGAATATTAGGCTGCTGTCACTTTAAGAGCTGACGCACTGATCCATTATACTGTTACACATGCGTTTTCTTTCTCAACTGTTTACGTTCACTTAAAACATAACTGACTGCGTTTACGTGAATACTCACCAAGACCGGCATTATGACATTTTGTGTGTGTTTGACAGTTTAAGCACAATAAGCAGCAAAATAAGAACTCAGTTTAGTACTGAGAGGAGGCTTTATGTGCGCGCACCTTGAGTTTGAGCTCAAATCCGTGAAATTCAGGCCCTGTAACACCAACAATATTCATCCGGAGCAAAAGAAATGAGTGAGTGAGTGGAGGTGCGTTTGTGTGTCACCAGCTGTCGGAGAGATCGTGTCTATTCTGCGGAAAATGAGTATTGGAAGCGTTTCAGATATTTCAGTATCAATATGTGTTGAAAAATCTATATTTTTGACAACACTTTTGACTAAAATTTATACATTAGGAGTTGCCTAAACTAAAGAGTTACCTAAATTACATTTTAAAATATATTACAATAAAACCCCTGCCAAAATAAAAAGTCACCTTTTGGATTTAAATAAGCAAACACCTAATAATCTATGATCAGATATTTATTGCAGTGATTCATTTTTCTGGCATGTTATATGTTTGACAACAATTCTTTTAACCCTAAATGATGCAATGAGTAGCTTTTTATTTCTTAAATTTATTTCACGTCAGAAGACGTTATCCCATGGCTATATTCCAGGATGACAATGCCAAGAATAATCGGGCTCAAATAGAGAAAGAATGGTTCAGGGAGCACGAGGAATCATTTTCACACATGAATGGCCATCACAAAATCCTGACATTAACCCCATTGAAAGTCTATGGGATGTGCTGGAGTAGGCTTTACAGAGTGGTTCTACTTTCCCATTGTCGATACAAGATCTCAAAAATGAATGCAATTCTTGACGGAAATAAATGTGGTGATGTTGCATAAGGTTGTTGAAACATGCCTCAACTAATGCGCTCTGTAATCAGAGCTGAAGGCGATCCAACTAAATATTAGAGTGTGTGACTGTTTTTTTGGCCAGGCAGTTTATTTCAGAAAATTACTGTTTTTAAATTAGATCAAAAAATGCAGCCTTGGTGAGCAGAAGAATACCTTAAAAATCTCACTGACCCCAAACGTTTAAATGGTAGCGTACAGTAAATCACAAGTAATGTGTTGCAATGTGGTGTGAATTTCATTCAGGGCCCTATCTTGCACCCAGCGCAATTGACTTTTTCCTATTTTGCACCCGACGCACAGAGGACTTTTCCCTCCACAGACACACGTCGGTAAATTAGGGATTAAACACAGCAGTTCCCATTTTTGCAAACCATACATAATTACAAGGGAAAATATTACCACATGAGGGAAATCATTGTGGTGTCCATGAAGATGTGAAAAAATAGGCATGAATCTAGCTTACACATTTACCCAAATTATTATACACCTGTTTAACCGAAGCTAATTTGGGTGGGTTTCTCCATCCCCAATGTCACTTCTCTGTGTATTACGGCCCTGACGAGAACGTCGGTCTCCTCGGCTGTGAACCGCTCCTGGCGTGCGCCTGGCAAATCCGCCGTTATAATAACAATCCTCCATGGAACAAGCGCGCCTGCTCTTAAAGGGAAAGTGAGATGTCGCTCTGATTGGTTTATTTCACGTAACGCCCAAACCACACCTATGAGTAATGAAGCTACTTCAGACCAACCCATTTTAGATTTGCGTCGGGCACAAGAGTCATTTATCCCGCCGGTATAATAGCAACAGCGCCCAAGACCCGCCCACAAAGTTACTTGTGTTTCGCGCTTGATACTTGCATTTCAGATCGTTAAAATAGGGCTGTGAAAGTTCACATGTTAGTTAGTCTGGTGTGATAGAATTGCTTACTAACCTCCTTTTACAAAGTTATATCCAATCAAGAGGAAACCATGAAAGGAAGTATGATTACTGATTGAATGCATGTATGCATTAGGCAGACACTTTTATCCAAAGCGACTGTTTTGTGATCTGCATTTCCTTGAAATCAAACCCACAACCTTAATGTTGCTAAAGTCATTCTCTATACCAGTTGAGCAACAGAAACAGCTCTTGAAGACTCATTTTAATGTTGCTGAATGCTAATATTCCCTTCAGTACTTTAACTGTTACACTAAAAAGCAGAAACAGCCTACAACTTGTAGAGCCTCTGAACAAAAGAAGCCAATGAAAGAGCGCCCGTCGGTTGCTGCGCTGCGGAATATAATTAATTAAACAAGTCTAATTAGGAATGTGAGAGCAGGTGCAGACTGTGTGTTGACAGCACAGACAGCGACTGGCGATGGAAAAAACCTCAGCGTATAAAGGTACAGCGTGACCAAACAACTTTCTGCAGTTTGTCATGTGAAACCTCAGAGGAATACAGCATGACAGAGAGAAAAGACCTCGGCAACACGCGGGTCAGCCGTCGACGTTTCTGAGCACGTTAAACACACATCTGTGCTCGTGAGGTGCTCCTCAAATCATTACACACACATATGCTCAACATCATGAAGGCTGCTAGATCTCCACTGATAATAACATGATGCAACACTTTCTTGAGAGGTTTGCGCTCCATCATTCACTGTGATTGAGATTCTTTGTTTAAATGAGCGGTTTCTTGTGCAGATGAAGCCTAATGAAAAATGTGTCTAAATTGTTTGTAAAGTCATATATTTTGGTCAAATTTTTAATAAATCCATTCACATTCAGTTCAATGCAACACTTAAAAATGGTTGGTAACACTTTACAATAAGGTTCCATTACTAGTTAAATGAAATGCATTAACTAACATTAACAATGAGCAATGCATTTGTTACAGTATTTATTAATCTTTGTTAACATTGGTTAATAAAAATGCATTTTATTCCATTATGTAATATTAATAGATACAACTTTTGATTTTAATATTGTATTAGTAAATTTGCAAAATTGACATTAACCAAGATCAGTAAATACCAAATATTTTTCATTGTTAGTTTATGTTAACTAATGGAATCCTATTATAAAATGTTGGCAAAATGTTTTACAAAAAATTACATACCTGCTTTTGTATATCACTGACAAAACAAAGGATCATGGAAATAATATCATGTTTTTTAGGGGTTTTGACAGTGGAGAACGTGAATTAACCTTGTCATGTCATAAAACGTCATTTATTCTGCTATTATTGACAGTCATGAGGGTCTACAGTCTTCTCTCTGAACACATGTTCGGTTTTATGGATTTCTTGTCAACAAATGGCAACAAAAAGCCTTACTGCATGTTCACATCAATAACCAAAGTCAAATCACCAACTCTCATTGTAAATGACCCTGTTACTGAAAATACAGTGTAAATATTGACCCTAATATATTTCTCAATTAATATTTCTGATATTATTGTGCTTGATTCATCAGTGCACCTTATTCCAGAGAAACATAATGTGTAATATTACCAAATATACATAAGTTCCTGTTTCATGTTGACTGTGAAAATTTGGTTCCCTAACAGTCTTTCTGCTGAAAGGGAGAGTGGTAATAAGGAAGGCTGGCGACGGAGAGTATTTTGTGTGTGTTAAGAGACAGTCCAGTTTGTTAAAGTGCACCTAAGAGAGAGGCCACGCTCCATTTTATCACAATTTGCTCCCTAACAGAGTACAAATGTGGCATGTGATGACAATAATGAGGCCTGATATCTCAGAATGAGTGTGGTTTGAGCAGAATAGCTAAGCAGAGAGAGAGAGAGAGAGAGAGAGAGAGAGAGAGAGAGAGAGAGAGAGAGAGAGAGAGAGAGAGAGAAAGAGAGAGAGAGAGAGAGAGAGAGAGAGAGAGAGAGAGTGTGTGTGTGTGTATGTATGTGTGTGTGTGTGTGTGTGTGTGTGTGTGTGTGTGTGTGTGTGTGTGTGTGTGTGTGTGTGTGTTTTGAGGAGGCAATAGACTTTCTTTACACTCTTAAAAATAAAGGTTCCAAAAGTGTTTTATTTCACAGCATTTTTTGGTTCCACAAAGAACCTTTAAGTGAACCATTTTTTCTTTGTTTGAAGAACATAATAAAATAAAATAAAATAAAGGATATTTTTTTCACTATAAAGAACCTTTTATGGAATGGAAGGTTCCACCATGTATGTTAAAGGAATAGTTCACTTTGAAATTAAATTTTGGTATGTTTTAGCTTACCTCAAGTGCATCCAAGATGTAGGTGTCTTTGTTTCCGCAGTAGTTTCAATTTTTATATTTTTAGGTCAAACCGTTCTTGTCTGTCAGTCGTATAATGCAGGTCTATGGTCACTGTCTCAAAGAGCATGAACAGATTCCAAATTAAAACAATTCCCCATCGTCCAAATGAAACAATTCCCCATCGTAAGTACACATTGATGGCCTAAGACACGAAACGAGCGGTTTGTGTGAGAAAACGAACAGTATTTATATCGTTTATATACCTCTTATACACAGCCACGTCCAAATGATCTGAGGGCGCGTGCGCTTCCTGCTGTGTGACGTGTACGCAGACTGGTGCATAGATATATACACTAGATGTCGCCTTGTCTACGGCAGTTCATTGGAACGAATGTCTTTAAGGCGACATCTAGTCTTCGTTTCGTGTCTTAGGCCATAAATGTGTACTTACGATGGGGAATTGTTTAATTTGGACGATGGGGAATTGTTTTAATTTGGACTCTGTGCATGCTCTTTGAGACAGTGACCACAGACCGGCATTATATGACTGACAGACAAGAACGGTTTGACCTAAAAATATCAAAATTGAAACTACTGCGGAAACAATGACACCTACATCTTGGATGCCCTTGAGGTAAGCTAAAACATTAAAACATACCAAAATTTAATTTCAAAGTGACTATCTCTTTAAAGGTTCTTCATGGAAGAAGAAATGCCTATATATATATATATATATACTGTATATATATACACACACACACACACACACAGTATCATCATTTGGTAAACAAAAACATTTGGTAAATAGTAAATATTAAAACATTCACAAGTTAATTTATCAGTATTTTCTGATGAATATCATGTGGTTTAATGAATAAACAAGGCAGTCTTTAATTGGCTGTTACAAAAGCGGTATAATTGGCCATTGAATTAATTGTGTTTACTAAGTTAAGCATCATTATTACTATTGCTCATAATTTAAATTGGGTTAGCGATTTGAATGCCTAACCCTGATCATTTCACTTTGTTGATTATACAGACATAAACAATATGGGTGTGAATGAAATTCTACAGCTTTTTGAGACAAGGTGTGCCGTGACGCAATGACGTGATTTTTTTGTATGTGGAACGATAAAAAATCTGCTAAATAAATCTGCTAAGAGCAGAATGTCATGAAATCAGCCGCCTAGCAACTACATAGCAACACCCTGACAACCACCCAGAACGGCCTAGCAACCACTTAGCAACCAGCTACCCACAACAACAGCGTTGTGATAATGACTTTTGCACAGGCAAGCAACAGAAAATAGATCTTAAACTAAAGTACAAAGTCAAGCACAAGCACAAGCAATTAGACTAGACACACTGAAAAACTGCTCGATATTTTTTGAGTGTGTGAGTCAGTTGTGGCTAGTACTCACATTGATGTTTTTTTTTTTCTTTCCTTTCAATTATCAAGGGATGTTTGACACGGTGAATCATCATTAGCCTGTGTGAACGCTCACAGTCAGAGGCTTTCACTGAGGTAAACGGCACAATTAGCAGTACGGGGAACAGAGGAGAACTCAATTTGACATCCATCTGTCTTGATCCATCTCTTTTGATCATGTGAAATGCTGAACTAGAGACTTTAACATTCAATTACGTTCATCAGGTTAATCCTGAGTAAAGAGTCAATGTTCTAATCATGAATTAGCAAACTCTGGTGAAAACAGCTGGCTCCAGGTGACGGCAGGGCTTTTCCCCCGAACAAGAGTTTTCCTCATTGAAGAGGAGCATAACTACATAGCTAAAGATTTATTCACTTGTTTATTTAACGCCATATCAGCAGCAATAATCATAATAACAATAAAACTAAAAGAAAGAAAGAAAAGAAAGAAAAAAGAAAGAAAAGAAGAAAACATTTATGAACAAAACCAATGACTAATATCAAATTCAAATATATAAGATGAAATTCAAATATATAAGATGGAATATTCTAAACAAAAATGGGGGAAACTAGGACTAGCTGTCAGCTTTATACTCCATCCATCCATCCATCCATCCATTTTTGGCCATTTAATTTAACACATCAAATATCAGTAATTAGCCATTAAAATATCCTTCTATAGGTTAAGCAAAATGTAAACAATAAATTTATTCTGAAACACAAATGTATCAAGTTATTTGGCAATCAAGCAAAATCAATTTTAACTATCATAAGCATAAAATTAGCATATAATTAAACATAAAATTATTATCTTGACAACAAGCTTTCAATTAAAGTCTCCTTTATATACAGTATATTTGGTATATACAGTAATTCAAGAAACCAAACCAAAGTAAATATATGCATGGTATTATAATGTTATATTAAAACTAAAATTAAAACAATGGGGAAAAAAAAAACCTTAAGATAAGCTGTAGAAAGAAAAACAACACATCTTAAGCACACAGAATAATGTAAGTGACCTTTTTTTTTGTAATTGCGGCTTTAAAGGATTACATAATTGTGGCATCCGTAATTGTAATCGCGATTACAAATACGATTAATTGTGCAGCCCTAATCTCTTGCATGTTGTAGACAGATGCAGCAATCTCACAGCAAATGCAAACGCAAACATAGTGCAGGGTGATGAAATTTAACGTCCTGTGAATAGAAGCAAACAGCAAACCAAAGCCTTCTTTCTGCTTAAGCCTGTGTTATTCTGAATGATTTGTGTGTGTTTGACGTCCACAGGTGCAGCAGAGTCATAAACACAGCTGGTGTGATTCAGTCTTTAAACTGAGCCAGTCCTCACACAGCCTTTCTAACCTCCTGAACCGTGCAATGCAACCCCTGAACCTCCAACACACAGCCAGACCTTCATTATCAATGTGCTCTAATGCTTTACAACTCAGACCTGATCCACTACCCAATTAAAATGCCAGTTATTGTTATAGGTCCATTTTCTGCTCTTGTTAATCTTGAACAGGCCGTATTAAGCCAAAGAATTACAATATACAATACAGAGAACATTTACATGCTGCATTACAGGAGCATAAGAGCTGAAACTGACACTCAGGAGAAACATTACTGCAGTGAACTTGGTCAAAACGTTGCTCAGAGTTTGGAGGATTATGTCAAGTCTTGTCTATCTTTAGGTATTATCACGTGTTTGAATTATACATGGAATTTAATTATAAATATACAAAACATGGACGTAGCTTCAACCGCAGCCATTCGACAGCACTGTGAAGAACAGAAAGAGATTTAGCACATTCACTTTTGTGCAATAATTAAATGTGACGTAGTTTCGTTGTACTTACTCAAATATGTACTGAGTAATGAGTAATGTAACGTTCTTATAGAGTACAGGGTTACACTTTATTTTAAGATGTAATATTAAGCAACTACATTACTATAGGGTTAGGGTAGGATTAGGATTTGGTTGAGGGTTAGTTGCATCATGTAATTATGCATAATTTACTGTTATTACTATGGTAAGTACATGTAATATATGTAACAAAGACACTGTAAAAAAAAGTGTTACAGTTAGGGTTTGGTTTAGGGTTAGTGACCTGTAATTATGCATAATTTACTGTTATTACTATAGTATGCAGTAACGTGTAACTAAGTCACCTTAAAGTGTTACCAAATCTTTTTCATTAATTGAAATATGATGAAAAGACAAATATAATATAAAAAAGAAACTTAAACTTAAAACTTGAAAAAACTAAATTAAACGAAATAAAGCTTAAAACTAAAAATGAAAGATAAAAAATAATACTAATAAAACTAATAAAATGACAAAACTAAACTAAAATTAAAACAAAAAATATAAAAGGTCATTCAAAATATTAGCTACTACAACAGTGTCCAAAAAATACTAAAATAACACTAATGCTGCGTTGCTTTCCTTAAAGGATTTTAAGCTGTTAATACTCAAGAATCATTCTTACATTTCAGTCTGTTTCTCACACAAACAATAAAAAGTACACTAAAATATATAAAACAAATGCAATGCAAGATTGTTGTCACATGACCTCAGTGAAGTCAAGTGCATTGTGGGATATGTGAGCTCTGCTGCAGACTGCACGTTTCGTCAAACATGTAAGCATGCATTCAGAGTAGTGTGCTATATACAGCCAGAGAGCATATCGTGTCAAATATAATCGCTCATTTCCCCAATCATTTGCATGCCTCAGAATGCGCTGCAACGATGATTTACGCTCATTGTCAGGCGTTTTCTGCCAAGCTCTGCGTTTTCTCCATATTGATGATCCGTGTGTGTGTGAGTCTGCCTGATGCTGCTCGTGATTATACAGGACTCTCGCTGTTAATCAGCCTGGACAGAGGTTACAACAGCTCAATACCAGAGATGCTCCAGCTTTGATCCGAACAGCCATGCAGAACATTCCGGCCAAACCGTCAGAAACTGTGCTGTCAGGCCTTTTGGATTTAAATTAAACCCTGTTAACCCAGAGAGGAAGGAGAAGGAAGACGGAGAGCACGAGTCAGGGATGTGCCATTTTCTCTGACATTCCGAGTGGACGACCATTAACAATTTGTGTGCGCAGCAGAAAGAAATAAGTGCTTGCTGACAGCTGGATCAATCCTGCGTTTCAGGTAGAGAATTCTTAACTACAGAAGTTCAACACCTCAGCAATGAGTCATATTAGGAATGCATAAACTACCAGCTCTTTAGCTTTAGGCCTGCAAAGCAACCGTTTACACAAAGAATGTGAATCCTGTCATGCCGTTCCCTCGTGCGGTTTCAAATACATCACGGTTTCTTCCGTGAAGGGCTCATATGTGGGGCTTTTAACATCACTGATCTCAAACAAATCTTGAGATGCATGTTTGTGCTCCACAGAAGAACGTTATACAGGTCACCGGCAACACGACACGAGAAAATGATGACAGAATGTGAATTGTGAACTATGAACTTGAAACAATTAAGAACTTGATTTTTACATTTTCTGAATCGAAATGATTAGTGGGTTGCTATGTGGTTGCATACTAACTTAAATCTCAATGATATTCTGATCTGCAAAAAAAACAAAAAAAAAAACTTGTCTTGTTTTCTGGTATAATTAAACATTCTCAAGTCAAAATTCTGTTCATTATACTGGAGGAGCAAAATGACATAATATTACATTTCAAATTAAGTGAGTTTTTGCCAAAAACAAGAAAATGTCAATATCTGGGGTTAGAAAATAAACTTATTTCAAAGAGAAAACTTATTTTGTTCAGTTTAGGAGTGTTATTATCGCTAACTAAAACTAAAATCAGAACATTACTATAATTACTATAATAACTATAATAGTATATTAATGGGACTTGCATGACAATGGTGTACTAAAAACGGAAACGTTTTTCCTTTGTGTTTTTTAAGTCCAATGATAACGCTGTGAAAGCGACCCCCGTTCACACAGATCCGCGAAAATGACTAAAAACACTGTATTCTGCTGCCAGGATAAGCATGCGAATCACGTCACCGTTTTCATAGGCCCCTAAAACACCATTGACATGTAAATGGACGTTTTTTTAGTTGAAAACGGTGTTGTGTAAACATTTTTTCAACTAAAAACCGTCCATTTACATGACGACGGTGTTTTAGGGGCCTACGAAAACGGTGATGTGTAAACGGCCCCTAAAATAACACTACAGTGCAGATATGGATTCAAAGTAAATGTATTGGACTTATACCTTCATTAGTCAAGTCTGATCAGTCAGAAAATAGCCACACGAATTAAAATATAATTCATTTCTGTACCACAAAAAGTGCACAAGTTACAATAAGTTCAATGCTTAAGTTTAGGGATTTCTACAAATATCCAACAACTATAAAGTTGTTGCAATAGCAATGGAGATTCAGCTAAATATGTCTTGTTCATTAAATTACCTCATAAGAGTCCTATTCAAAACCACATCATCACGCATCTAAACACTAATCCTCTCAGACTGGGCGGATTCATCTCAGAATTTCCCAACGGATTTCAAAGTGCGAAACAAATCTACAATCACGAGCGGCCGCATCTAATGCCTTAATGAAGGAACACGCCTTTAATTAACAAACCTCTGATGATCTTGATTAGGTTGTAAGGGGTTCTTAAGTCCAGAAACTGCTAATTGATCAGAAATAAACTCAGATGATGAATGCCATGTTGTGGGTCACAGGAGGCGGATGATGTTCTGTCTATTACATCCAAACACACCTCGGGCACAATGATTTCCAGATCACAATTAAAACACTCTTGACTCGTTCATTTACATATTTGAGTTTCCTCCGCTCTGGGCTGGAGGAAGAGAATAGAGATGGGTTGAAGTTAGAGATTTTTCCTATGTTTTCCCATTGTGTTCCAGTGGAGACAGAAAGTCAAACAGGATTGGAACAACATGAGGGCGCGTAATTAATGACAGAAGTTTCATTTTCGGGTGAATCTCTTTAAATGAGAGGATATGAGACTAGTTTCTCCTAGATAGAGGCAGCCAAGGCCCATGGGACAATTAACTAAGATTTAATGAAGTCCTGTTTGTTTCCCTGCAGATTCCTTTTGCTTTTTAGTGGACTTGCACTTGTGTTTCCTCCCACTTTTGCTCTGAGATGAAAGCAGATCTTTAGTTAACAGGGCCTGTGTGATCAGATTGGTCTATTAGGGGAATAATTTGAGAGAGAACGAGACACTGGAGTCGGTCTACGGGCTATTTAAGGTCAAATTTGAGCTTCACGTAATGGCCACTTCAGGTCTTTACCTTGATAATCAGATTTCTGATTACATATATGTGCAAAACCACGAATTTTATGCGAAGAAAGACGAGAGTAATGCTTCACAAGGATCTGTTAATGACATGCTAACATTTAGAAATACAATATAAGGCACATGCACATTTTTAGCAGCCTTGATTCTGTGGTAAAGAATAATTGTACAAAATCTAAACTTTCTCAGTTCACAGTTACACAAATATATGAAGCAGCACACCTGTTTTCAACATTGAAATGTTTCTTGAGCAGCAAATCTTCATATTATAAAGATTTCTGAAGGATCATGTGACCCTGAAGACTGGAGTAATGATGCTGAACATTCAGCTTTGATCACAGGAATACATTACATGTATATATATATATAAAAACAGTGCACTAACAAGAGTGTGAGTTTTACCACTGAACCGAGGTAAAGTTCTATGTGTGAAATGGGAAGATATTTTTTTCCGTAGCCTATATGGTCAGTAAACGACCATTTGTGAGGAAATGGAATGGAATACAGCCGCTTTGTAATAGTTTGTTTTGCTCTCTCACGTCAGAATAGACGCTCGTGGTTCCCACAGTTGCAAAAAGCAGAGATTTGATCCAGTCCGTTCCGCCACACGCAGGGAAGCATCGTTTCCAGCGATAGACACCCTCCCTGTGCGAGAAATGAGCAATTGACCCCGGCTGCTACTCTCAAACTGGCGCGCTATCAGAACCTGGGGGAATGTGTTGTCATCTGAATGAGATAGGTTTATTTTCTTCCGTCCGGCATTTGTTTCGATACGCGGGGAGTCTGCATGGAGAGAGGAGGAGCAGCGGGGAACCCGTCACCGACACACGCTGCGAAAAACAAGAAACGGCCGTGAACGTTTGGCCATCACCCAAATCTCTGCCTCCACCTTCTGTGCGGGCCGCCAGCCTCGGAGAGAAACAGGAGGCGGCAATATTGTGGAACAAATTTCCCCTAATGTGAACCTGCTGGTGGGACTCAAGGGAGGAAGGTGGACTCTTCTGTGTCACTGCTACTCTACATACACACACTCACACACACATTCATCTTCAGATCCCGCTCGCTGCTTGTATCTCTGACTGTGTGATGGTGTGTTGTTTTTGGAGGAGTTTCTGACCAATCACAGCACTACCTGATGCGCCGGTCAAACCCCTGCTGTGTGTGCAGCACGTCTGACGCGCCTGGCCAAGAGAAGTGTCCTGCTGCCCTTGTTTTGTGCTTTACTTTGCCCTTGAGGTTTGAGAACACTAGCACACGTGTGCCAACACATAAATGCTAATGGCCTATTCATATATTTGTGTTGAATTCAGCTTCAGGGATTCAAGGAACAGTTAACCCAAAAATTTGATTTGCTCACCCTCATGACGTTCCAAACCTGCATGACTTTTCTGTCTTCACTCAAAAGGAGATGCTAGCATGCTCTTCTTTTCCTTACCAGAAAAGTAAATGTGGACTAATAGGCTGCGGACAAAAAGTTTCATATATAAATAAAAGTTCATACTACTTATGCACTATTGTAATATAACACAGGGGTCTTGAAACATGTTTTTAAAAGTTCCAATGCTTTAAACATTACATTGTCTTGACCTGATGCCAAAACAAATATAGCAAGACTCACTGCATTAGTTAAAACTCATCCATCTAGTGTTTACATGATATAGAGTGAATGTTAAAAGAAAGAACGTGTAGGCAGAAGAAAGAACATCTCACAGATCGACATAACCTTTTTATGTCCGTTAACCGTTTAAAAAAATCTTAATTTTTGTTACTAAAATATGGGAAAAATGTTAATTGTAAAGTATTTATACATCATGGTTGCATCTGTTGAACTAATGCAAATAAAATGCATTAATTAAAAAAAATAATACTGATGATGACAGGGGTGTTTAAATGTTATTAAAATAAATGCCAAAATCTAAAATGCGCCATGATCCTGAAAATAGGCATCATGCATGCACTGATCATAAATAAATGACTGCATACATAAATACATGCATGCAGGGATGTTTAAATGTTATGAAAATAAATGCAAAATCCAAAATCTAAAAGGTGTCATGAAAATAGGCATCATGCATGCATTGATTCATAAATAATAAAATGCATAAACAAATAACTGCATAAATAAATAAAGAAATAAAATAACTGTATAAATAAATAAATGCATACAGTATGCATACATACATTAACTAACTAACTAATTAACTGACTAATAAGGTGAAATGTGACCAGCACAATTTTTTTTTATTATTCTTTTAGTTGATTATGATAAGAGGTCAGGTGGAGAAAGACTCTTCTCTTAATCTAGACTGGCATAGCAGCGCTGACGAGTCCAAACACTCTCCTTTTAGCAGTAAAACCCTTATGAAACACTCTAGACCAGCAGTGAAAAGCAGACCTGTTAGCAGTAAAAGACGATATGGACCCTCGTGTGCTATTGTTACATGAGCAGGAAGGCGCATTATCAATCTGAAGTGTGTGTGTGTGTGTGTGTGTGTGTGTGTGTGTGTGTGTGTGTGTGTGTGTGTGTGTGTGTGTGTGTGTGTGTGTGTGTGTGCGTGCGTGTGTGTGTGTGTGTGTTTTGGGAGGGGGGAATGGAGTTAGTGAATGTCAATGATTTCCATAGCAACAGTGGGGTCCCCAGCTGTCACGTCTGGACACAGATATGTGTCATGAGCCTGGGGACCACTTAACCTAAACGGGACTTTAACTTTGGGAGTTCAGGGTCTGTCTGCACAGATTTCTGCTTAAAATGCAAAGATGGGGACCCAAGGGGACCCGCAGCACCAGGGCCCGTGTCATCTAAGAAATACAGGCGATGCGCACTTGCTCTTTAGATATAATTAAGCCTCAACTTCAAGCAAATGAGCTGGAGAAGAGACGGAAAACATGGAATTCGAAGAGATTCCCACGTCTGAACAAATACTGCATGTGAACAACATCAAATCACAAATCATGAATGCGACCTCTTTAATATACACACATGTAATTTGAGACTTTTAATACCAAGATACCAATGTATGCAATCAAATCCTATAAAACTGAAGAATTTTAAGAGAAAAATCTGAGACAAAGTTGATACATAAATTAAACACGAGCCTCCTGATATTTTAAAGAGCAACTTCTGAGAGAAATAAAAAAATGCTTTTGTTTGCTTCTACAAATAAAAAGAAAAGTATATCACTAAAAGTCTGCTTATTCAAAGCTCATGGAGTTATTTTACATTTAAACATTAACTCAGTAACTGATGTTAATAACAAAAGTTCCTTAAAACACATACAAAGACACTATAAGAGTATAAAGCAATACAATTAGAGAGTTTTGTCTCACAAAACCCAAGAACATGTCCAGATCATATTTAACTGCAAAATCAAAAGTAAACAATTATATTTTACTTAAAGAAAATGGATTTAGACAAGTAAGACATTATGGCATTAATTTACCAATTAAGCTCTTTTGGGGGGAAAAAACACTCAGATCTCATTACTATATAATGTGAAATACACACACACACACACACACACAAAACTATAGAATAAATGTGGATAGCAGCTAAGATCAAGGATAATTTGATGAGAAATATTTCATAAATGTTGAGTTCGTACTGAGAACAATCTGAGCAAACTTGCATGAGCAAAAATCTCCTTTTGCTCTCCCTTTAATCTCATCGCAGTCTAGGAGCAACTATAGAGATATTAAAGAGATGCAATTTATCATTTTTCTTTCTGAAGGTACGCTCACTAATTCTGATTGACGCTCATATCAATACCCTCTATGTTTAGTGTCCCCTGCTCTCAGATAGATCATTATAAACTTGTGAAAGTGATGTTCAGCTATGCATTATTAATCTGCCTTCATTCTAATTACCAGATCGATAATTTCAGTCCGGGATAAGTAGAGTGTTTGGTCGGGTCAGCGGAGGCAACCTCTCTTTGAATGCGCAGAGTGTGTGTTTTTTCCCGGACACACCAGCGACGGCTCCGACTTAATGCCCCTGTTGTTTCTGAAAGGGAAAACGCTGCATTGTTCCGGACGGTCCCCTTCTGGACGGGAAGGCCTGGCTAATCAAATGCCTGTTTTTCTCTGCAGCTGGTTTTCAGGAGGTAAAAGAGAGCTGACCTCCACCTCCCTCCATCCGTATGCTCCGTCTCGCTCCCCCCAGGGACCCTTCAGCCGGCTTTAGGGGCAAAATGAGGTGTAAGTCTATTAAAAGGGTGTTTGTGCCCCAGTCAATGTCCCAGTGGGAGTCCCTGCTTTCTCATTCAGGTGCAGCTAATTTCCCGTATTCTCCTCATGGCCTGACATACGGCCGCCACGCTGAGACAAGGCATTAATAAACGATTATAGAGATTAAAGATGAAGGCCTAGAGCACACTTCAAAAGACGAAGAGCACTAAAATCTGCCGCTCACATACGCTACCAAGCACACAGAGCACTTCTGCAGAGCAATGTGCTAAAAACTACATTCAAGACACCACTTAACAACACCACAGAAACCAAGCAACCGCATATCAACTCATTCAGAACATATTAGAAGACATTCATGCCATCCTTTCAAAATACCTAAGAAAAAGCATAGCGAGCGGCGCATTAAAAACACTCAAAATACCTCAGCAAGGAACAACATTTCCCACAACAAATGACCACATGACAAAACAGCAAGAATATTATAATTTCAAAATAAAAGTTGTGAAATCTTGATCTTTTTCTGCAATGCCATCTTTGCAGGAAAGAGTAAGTCCAAATTCAGAGGATCCCTGATTGATTTCAAACTAACCCTTATGAAAAAGAAGTTTATTCAAGTGTGTTATTCTACGTATGCTTCTACTTTTTATTTACTCCTCAGAAATATTAATCTTGCTTTTTAGTATACTTGACTTATACTTCCTCTGTTGATTGAGTAGCCTATATTGACTATCTGTCTAGGCAAGTCCACTGGCAGAAATTTACTTCAAATCTACTTCACTCTTTCTCCTCCACTGACTGAATTTTCCAGCTATCCGTGTTTTCACTGTTATACGGTAGGGGGCGATATTACAATTACAATTTTTCTTCTTCTGAAAGAGTTCAGAATCTCCGGATCAAAACACAGGCAAAGAAGAAGCAGAAACGTGATAGAAAATTGCTTACACAATAAATCGTAATCAAACATTGAACAGCAAATACATATCAAAACTGCCAAATGTTACCAAATTAATTTTCGGCCCAGGAAGGGTTAACGACTGTTTTGTCTTTGATAAAAATGCAGTTTTCTCTGCTTTTGTTTTAAATGTTGCTTTTTTTATGAAACTTACCCACATTCAAGTGTTGATTAAAAAGAAAGAATGAATGGAGCTAGAATAAAATGTTTTTAAAAAAGAAAGAGTAAAAGTACAGTTAAAGGTAAGCTATACTTCAGGTATCACTAATTAATACCTAAATAAGAACATAATACTATACCCAAAGTGCAAAAATGACATTTAAATAGTAAACTATAAGTATAATGTTATGTTCACTTAAAGAAAACTTACAAGTATACTTGCAGCATAAAACTACTAAGTTTACTGATAGTAGGCTACTTCAAAGTGTACTTTGATAAACCAAAAAATGTGCTACAAGTATTTGACTATAGTAAACCATCAGGACACCTGTAAGTTCACTTGTAGTATAGTTGCAGTACAAACGGAAAACTTTTTTGTTTTGAGTAAGTTGTGTACTCTAAGTTTACTACGGTTACACATAGGCTACTTACACATTTCACAATTTAGTCCCAAGTAGTATTGAAACAGTACACTTACGAGTATATACTTCTAGTACATTGATATCAGTAAACTTAAAACATAAAGTAGGCCTATACTTAAAAATATACTTGAACTTCACTGAAGTTTCCTTAATAAAATGAACTTGAAGGATACTTATTTTTTGTAAGGGAACCCTCTTACTCATCCCTATCGATTAAACGGTTAAATTAACCAAAATATGCAATATAAAAAAAAGAAAGACAGACCCAAATAGCTTAAATAATTTTGCTTAAGAACAAAAGACATACAACTTAACTCCCATAACCTCGTCCTTTAAGCACAACATTAGAAGTTATTCATTCTCTCGCTCTCTGAGATGAACACGTTACACACATTCAGAGCACATGAAACGTGAGGGCTTGAAACATACTGATAATATCATTCCATCATTGGTGAAAGGAAGTGAGGGGGGGGGAAAGCACATTTATCAAGGCGGAAAAGTGTAAATGGAGGCGGTCCTCATTCAGCCTTCGCCCTGAAATGGGATCCCTGCTTTATCAAAATGAAACGGCTGCCAAGATTGGGAAAGTAACAATTGCATTCATGGACTCTCTTCTTCACGAAAAGAGCTAATTAAGGCCTGGCAATTTTAGCGTCGCACATTCAGACTCTTTAATTGAAAAGAAAATAAATACGACCAGGAAGGAGAACGTAAGTGACTGTGGAAGGAAGGGTGAATTCAGTTACGGAGGCAGATGGCAACAAATAGCAGCGAATTATAAAGTCAATGGCTTTGTGCGCACTGATGACTTAAGGGCCGACTCCGTATGGTATCAAAAAGCCAATTGAACCTTTTTGAATTTGAGCTCCAATCTGGCAGAAGTTCAACTTTAATTGAAAAGTTTTCAATTTCAGAGTCTGGTTTTCAAAGACGTGCGAAGACAGAGTTTGCGAAGGCCTCGGTTCTAATAAACGGCAGAATGTTTTCGCCCCATCTTTTTTGGCTCAGTCTCGACTGTGTAATTGTTTGATCATTCATCTCGGAGGTCTAATTTACCCCCTGTTGGGTGGGCTGTATGTCGCTCTGTTTTTTCCGCTGACTCTGATAAGAACTAGCAGAGAGATGGCTGGGCTCTGTAGGTGGCCGTCTATTTAAACACGTAACAGTTTGCATTTCGTTCATGTTAACCCTTTAGGCAATCGCCATTTATATGCTAAACTTACAGAGAGTTCGAGGCGGCACTTTAACAAAGTTTGAAAAACATGGCTTTGCACACATGGCCCATTTTATTGTCCGTATTTACTCTTATTCATGTTGAGTTAACTCTTTATACTTGTTTTCTTCCATAAAATAAAGATTTAAGACATAATATCTGATATGACACCTTATGCACTATTTTTGGGATATATTTTTGTCATTTGGAGCTTTGCTGTATAAATCTCTACCCTTTGCATATTTGATTTTAGGATTCAGTGTTGCCATTTCACATTCCAACTTGTCTTTTTTTGACTGGAGAACCCTGCTGTTCGTTTCCTTTCACCTGTCAATCAAGCTATCCGACGTTGGCCACACCCACATTTGGCTTTTTGTCTGAACCACAGGAGGCCTATTTAAGTGAACTGAATCATACACTCAAATCTCATTCAGCTCTACTGTTATCACCCAGTCACATCAATGACCTCTAATTTGATGTCAGTTTGTCTCTGATTTAACTGATAAATTTAGTGTCCACACACACAGAATATATTAATTTCCTTTGCTAGTTGGGTTTGTTAATAAGATTTCAAAGTCAAAGCCAGAATCAACACTCCATGCTGACACTATAACACAAGTATAATGAGATTTTGCAAGCATGCATGTTTTGTCATCTACCAGGCAAAAGAACTACAAAATAACACAACTAATGCGCAAGCAAGTAGCTGTGCAAGAATAAAAACAGCAAACAACTACCACGGAGGGATCAGACCAGCGTTTCCTCCTGTAGCCGCGGGCAGATGGGGAGAATCACTCAGCCAAACTAACAGCTGCCAATTCCTGGAAACTTCTGATTGCTTCAATAGTTGAGTTTTCAGCAGTCTGCGATAACGACAGCAGCTCTCCAGCTATAGGCCTATGATCACACAGATTGTGTTATCTGGAATTTACATTACAGGACAATAATAATTCTACACTCAATATAGAGAACATTTCAACAGCTTGTGTCTAAATAGAAACATGTAATATAATTTCAATAACTCCTATAACAGACCGTGCTATTGACACGAGCGGATCTAGTGAATGCATGAAAAACTAGAATCCAGTCAGTTAAGGTTGCATGCAAGTTGTACTTGTACTGAAGATAATATATATATATATATATATATATATAGGGTTGGGTATTGACACAGATTTCATGATTCAATTGCAAACGAACTTTTGTTTCGATACATTTTGATACAACAATGTGAATTTTTCTGTCAGTTGGTACAATAATATTAGGCAACAGGTTCAAATAAAAAACTGATTTGTTTGCAAACATTTAAATTGCAATGCAATTTTATAATTATAAAGTTATAATGACTGCTGAAATATAAACATTTAAACAGTGCTTTGTTTTCATGACAGATTCAAACACGTATGTTATGGTCACTCAATTGCTTTTCTGAGGTAAAGGTAAGGTGCCATATTGTTTACAAGCTGGCGTCTTTGCTCGGTTGAAACACTGATTGAGCGTTTACATGAGACATAATACATTTCAGTAAGCTGTAGGTTACTGTATTTTTAAACATACCTTCAGATGTTCATTCATGTTTATTTCGTTTAGCAGGTTTAGCAGTAAACCGGAGGAGATTATGTTCTCTGCGCTTCCTTCCCTTCAACTGAGGCGTTACAGCGACCTATCACGACACATTGAAGAGCAGCAAAGAGCATTTGTTGTTTGAATGTCGTGATACAACTTACATAATTATAAAGGTGAGACTTTCTTTCATGTCATAAGAGAACAAAGCTTACTGTGATTTATTGGATTGTAGGTATGACAAATAACAGTTAGAGAAGTTGTGTTTGCGCTGAAAACGGCCTCGACTAAAAGATTATATTTTCAACCTTGTGGTACCAACTTTGACCAATAGGGGGACCCGTCCAAACCCTATTGGTTCTGAATATTTTACAGATGGGTTTATTGTATATCATTTGCCTGATTTATATAACATTTTGCTCCAAAAATATGGTGATTTTCCTGGCTGTTAAAGGTAGGCCTATATTTTCATCCCCTCTGTAAAATCCCAAAACCATAATATGACAACAAAATGAAACAAGAATTTTGAACATGGCTTTATCCAATTGTTATATTTCTGTTCTGGAAATTGTTTCAAATTAATACATATGTAATCCCTCACTGGCATATCAAAACACACACATATATATATATATATATATATATATATATATATATATATATATATATATATATATATATATATATATATATATATATATATACATACATACATATACACATACATATATATACACACACACACATATATATACACACACACACATATATATATACACACACATATATATATATACATATACTTGCCTTATTTTCTTGAAGTTCTGAATATTTTATTAAATTCTGTAATTTTCTACCACAAAAAACAGGCTTCACCTCATTAAAAGTGCAGCTTCTCGGGCATCATTATCAGTGATCTAAGAGCAACAGACTCAGACTGCATCAGTGTGTCCTGATGTTGAGCTGTATCGTCCTCTCAGGAGACTCTTCTGTGAGTGTCTTTGATAGAGCGGAGAGGTGACGCCGTGTTCACTCCTCAGACAGACTTTATGCAGCGCGTGTTGAGGAACGGGACAGATTTTCCCATGAGTCTCTTTCACACAGCTCTTCCCTGAATTCTGAACTCAGTGGAAATGTAACGGGAAGATTCAGTTAATGGCACTACCAATGAATAGGCATACGTTCACTGGTTCACACACACAGAAAAATACATGCGAATGTGATAATATGTAAAGTCAGTTTCATTATAAAACCTTTTCATGGAAAACAGAATAACGTGAAGCAAAGGACAACCTGTCACAGTGTGGAAAATAGCCATTAAAAACCTTGAGTGTATAAGGTGGACCCTAAAAATAATGCTGATGTACATAAAGAGTACTAAATGAAGAAATACAGTGATTTTAACTATACTGTAGGTCAAAAGGTGCATTTGGCATGAAAATCAGGGTAGCACACAGCCATGAGTGCCTTGTGGATTTAATAAAACAATGACAAAAACAGTAGGATAAGACACCAGTGTTCAAAGCTTAAATGTATTATAAAAACAAGAGAGATATACTACTTTTCAAAGGCGAGTTTGAGTCTCTTCTGTTCACCAAGACTGCATTTATTTGACAAAGATATATACAGTAAAAACAGTAATATTGCGAAATATTTTTACACTATAAAATAACTTTTCTATTGTGATAGACTGTGAAATGTAATGTATTCCTGTGATCAAAGCTGTAGTTTTAGCTCCATTACTCAGTCTCAGCCTTAATATGATGATTTGCTGCTCAAGAAATATTTCTGATAATTATCAGTGTTTCACTGTTTCATATTTGTGTGGAAACAATGATACATTTTTTTTTTCAGGATTCTTTGATGAATAGAAAGTTGTAAAAAATCATTTATTTTGAACAGAAATCTTTTGTAACATTATAAATGTCTACTGTCACTTCTAATGTCAATTTAAGGCATTCTTGATAGATAAAAGTATCAATTTCTTGATACTTTTAAATTTACAACGCCAGCAAAATTTTCCAGATTTTATCCAGATGG
This sequence comes from Scardinius erythrophthalmus, assembly GCF_964197995.2. Taxonomy (NCBI): domain Eukaryota; kingdom Metazoa; phylum Chordata; class Actinopteri; order Cypriniformes; family Leuciscidae; genus Scardinius; species Scardinius erythrophthalmus. Next base: position 3,404,536 of record NC_138238.1, read on the forward strand.
GTTTTTGAAAGTCTGGACAGCCAAAACAAAACAAAAAATATGAAATCAGAATTTTTTTTTAGATCTGGAAGTGGTTTCCAATCAGTTTTTACAGTTGTGTCTCAGTCTGGATGCTCTGGCTGCTTTTGCATCACTCTGAACACAAGACTTCGGCTAGGTATCGATTCAGATGTTCCAATTCGATTCGATTTCGATTCGCAAGCTCTAAATTCGATTCGATTCTCGATTTGATACAAATCCTATATTTATAAAAAAAAGAATGGTGAACATAAGTTTACTAGTGGTTAATTAATAAAAAGAAATTAAGAGCCACAAACCTGTATGTTAAACTCTTTTTATCTGGGTATATTAAAACCCAACTTCAAATGCATACAATGAATAGACAGGATTTTGATGCAAGATGAAAAAATGAGTCAGAACAGTCGCATGCCTTGATCAATCAGGATCAGGTTATTTTATGTTAAAGATAAAACACACATAATCTCACAGCATTAGCTGTAACATGGAGACTGCAAGGCTATAAACAGTGCTAATACTGGCTTTTGGGTGATAGATAAATAAATATGGAAAAAAAAATCGATTTGTGGCCTTTTTGAATCGACCACATTTAAAAAAAAAAACAATTAATCGAAAAACCCAGCCCTACACGAGACACAACGATAACATCAAAACTGGACGGAAATGCCGGAAGTATTCATACAGTGTTCAAATGGCATGTCTAAAGATTTCAGCATTTTGCTTCAAAGTTCTGCAGCAAAACTCGACAGGAGAGCGAGATGATGACCTTCATTATTCCTGCATCCGTTTTGAAGGCCTCATCACATCTGTTGTTACGCCTACTTTGTTACCAATGCAACACATGTAGATATTTGGTCATGTCTGGACACACAAATCTTATTTAATCACTTGCAATTATTAGTGCAGACAATCTGCCTGAAAAAATCAGTTTTGCCTGCAGTCCGAACATAGCCTTACAGTGCTGTCGTTCGTTAGCCTAACTGTAAGCAGCATCGCACATGTTCAGTATCTTTATACATTCAAAGGTGGCTTATTCAATCAGAATGTGTTGTCAAACTATCTGTTGTATAATATCCATTTGAGACTCAAACAGTTGAGCAAAACAATCAATTTATTTGTAGTTTTGTTTAAGTTATTAGCAACAGCATATTGTGAAACTAAAAACACTGCCGGTGAGAAAAAGAAATGATTTGGAAAGAGATACAATTCTAATGCCCCCTTGATGAGCATGAAATGGCTGTCTCCACCTGAAGATGAACTGTGTCTGGAACAAAAGAGGGGCGTCCCACTGTTTGTCATTCAGCCAGAGACAGTGAATGTGTGTGTTGCTGATCAGCTGGCAGTGTCAGCATATGTGTGCCATTTCTGGGGCTCAACCTGAGCGTATTATTGATCCTTCAGTTCATTTCAACTTAATTGTCCTTGAAATGAGGTTCGCACAAACGTCTACCTGCACGAGAAACCCTGATGGATTGATTGATTGATTTGTTTGGAAGTTTTAACTGTGCTTTGTTTTTTATCTATTCATTCATTCAATACAAATGAACACAATCTGACATATGTGGAGCAATTACACATATTCCCACACAGCAATTAATGTAATTATGCTAAAACAAAAAACTAAATCCACAGAAGCCTAGAGTTAAGGGAATAGTTTGCACAAAAGTGGAAATATTACTCACCCTCATCATGTCATTCCAGCCTTTTCTTAGTAGATGTTAGGCAAAAATGACAAAAACACCTTATAAGTGCTTCATGCAACTCTTCCAAGTCATACGAGGAAATAAAATGCATCTATCGCTGATTTTCAGTGAATAAATATGTGTATTGTGTGCTTTTTTTAGCCTGACTGCTGTATATGGCTTAAAATGACTTGAAATATAATGCACAAATCATATGGATTACTGTTGTGGAGCTCGTTAGGTGCATTTTGAGCTTTTTACAGCTTGGCGATGCAAATCATCATTTTCATTTGCATGCATGAAAAACCTTAAATAAAAGCTTGGATATTATTTATAACATCTAATTTTGTGTTTCACAGAAGAAATGCAAGGTTGGAACGACATGAGGATAAGTGTTGATATTATTGTAAACTAAAACTATCAAAATTGAAATCAAATAAAACAAAAATGAGATGCTAAATATTAGATGAAAATTTCACACCTAAAACTTAAATGAAAATTAGAAATGTTGCCTTGTCATCTAACTGAAACAAAAAAAGGAGTTGGAATATGAAAATAAAATAAATTAATTAATTAAAGCTGTAGAAAAAAAATGACCAGCACAAAACAAAACGACTAAAACTTAAACTAAAAGTAAAAATGAAAACGGAAAATATAACAATAAAAGCTAAATATTATAATAGCATACACATAATACTAGAAATCACTGCTAAATGATGACCTTACAGTGACCCGCATCTTCTAATTAAGCCTGATCAACACAACCACACACATAACCACACATTCACACGCATCTCAAACATAGACATAAACATATGCATAAACAGCACAAACGGCAAACCACTTCTCTCTCCTTCACACGGTTCACAGTTTATTGATTATGTCTTGATTACAGTATATCTACCAGGAAAATGTCTGAATGTCAGGATGTGAATGAACAAGGTAAAGTTAGCCATTTCTCAGTGAGGAACTGATATCAAACACAAATCTGACACCCTTTGATATGCTCATTTATCAAACAAGATGGCATTAAAAAGAGTCACAAAAACAAACTATAGCACATAATTCATAATAGTAGTGTCATACACTTACTAAAGTTTGTGCTGTTGCGTTCCCTCCAAAATGATGTCACTTCCTGCATGGTGCATGATGTCACTGAGGAACTTTTTTTTTATTATTAATATATACTATTTGTATATATTAATATATATGCTGTAAATATTATTCAATCTTAAATATATATTAAATATTAATATATTTTACATATTTTTCTTGTGCACTCAAAATCAAAACTTCAAGATCATTTGTCTTTAGTTAAGATAAATACTGTTTCTTTTGATCAGTAAAATAATTATTTTAGATGTTACTATAAATATGATGTTAAATCACGGCCTCATGTTTTGTATGCCGTGCAAGGGCCACGTGTCCTGCACTAACGGACATAAATAAGTCAAAACATGTAATAGGGAAATGTTAACACACACCAGGGGAAAGATTTAATTTGCATGGCAGATTAGAGGCCTTGTGTGAGTCGGTGCCGCAGGACGGCCTCGGAAGTAATGGGATCTAGTCTCCGAAAATCCGTTAAAACAATTGAGTAAAACCAAATACAATCTCACAGCCCACCATGAGAACGTTTGACTGGTGTCCCACTGCGTCTCTGGAGAGAGAAACACACACACACACACACACCGTAACGCCTGAGGCACACACACACTACCAGACGAGTGGAGAAAAGAGGATGGAAAGAGGGAAGACACACAAGACTGATTAACTACAGACAAAGGTCACATTTCAATATTTTTGAGCATTTGTCACATTTCTGATCCAGTTTGACAGGACAAGTCAAAATCATGCATATTTACAAGACACGAGATTGTGTGTTATAGTTGTTGCATGGTTTATTTTAGATTTTGCACGGTTAAAATAACGTTCATCTTTAATGCACGACAAATTTAAAATGTCATTGCATCGGGATATTTTCTCAGAACAAAAATTCTTCATGATTTTTGTTCATTGTATTTGAATCAAATGGTGTTTTCTACCGGACGTATGAACCCTAGATCTATTGTTATATTATTTTAAACCTAACTGGGTTTTTTTTGTGCAAAATGTTTTGCTGGAATTAGATATAATGTTTTTTTTAATGCAGAGACTTGAAGATATGTTTAACAAATACTTATTGGTGGCACCGTACAGTGTGTGACGAAAACATGTAACAGCACTGTTCATTTACAGATAAAAATAAACTATTAAATTAAATTCACGATGAAGGGAGAGAAGTGGTGTTGGTGACTGACCCATATCTGTGTTTGCAGAGATCATGGATCTCATGAGGCAAAGAAAACACAAGCACAATACAATGACTTGGAGAGAAGAGAGGACTGAGAAAAGAAAAGAGCGCCACCACATGGAATAATGAAAATAATGACTTATTCAAACAGGTTTCCCAAAGAAAGCCCCTCCCCCTATCATCATTGGTCAGATAATTAGATAGCCACGCCCCCAAACTAACTTCATTGGTTAAGCCAAACAACATTTAAACACTTATAGTTGTATTGGCAGATTAAAATAGAAAAACAGAAGTTAGTCTGACACTGGAAAAAAACTTCAAAATTAAATAAAAAGGATCTACAAACAAGTGAAAACCAATATTTTTTCATTTTAAATATATATCTTTGTACATTCTATGGAAACATGTTGGGTTTCCATGTTTTATGGGGACTTTAATGATGAGAATTTATACTGTGCGAACTGTATATTGTATTCTCTAACCCTACCCATCACAGAAAGCTTCCTGCATTTTTACACTTTCAAAAAACATTATTCTGTATGATTTTTTTTCCTCATGGGGACCAAACAAATACTACACACACACACACACACACACACACACACACATCTCTCTGGCGCTTACAGTAGATGGCTGGGATTTAATTTGTAAAAACACCTTCCTCTGAAACTCCACAGCGGGAAGTAATTAGCGAGTTTTCTTTAGCTAGCCGCTAATGCTGGAGGATCTCTGTGGGCCTCCCTTTCAAAACCAGCGGAAAAACCCTTTCAGAGGATTTAGCCATTTATGTAACTCTCCAATTATCAAAGTTTTCTGACCGGGCTGTGTTTATATGACTCATAAAGATCTGGCACAGAGAGAAGCATAACACCAGCCTCCCCACATGACACACACACACACACACACACACACACACACACACACACACACACACACACACTGCTTTATGCACCACTGCGTTGCTTTTGTGGTAGTAGAAAAGCTGAAAATGTTAGGAAAGGCAGAGACGGAAAGAAAATCTTTCTACAAAAAAAATAAAAAAGTCTATTTTTTAGTATTTAGTATTTGTATTTTTTAGAAGCTTTATTTTTCCCCCAAAAAAACCTGACAGCTGGTCACGGTCGGCTTTCATCCTGATCAATTTCTAATTTTGTGTTTTACTAAAAGAAGAAAGTCAAACTGTATAAGTTTGGAACAACATGAGTAACTTTTACTTGTCCAGAATGACAATTGGCCTGTGTTAGTAAATGGTAAAGAGTGTGTGTGTGTGTGTGTGTGTGTGTGTGTGTGTGTGTGTGTGTGTGTGTGTGTGTGTGTGTGTGTGTGTGTTTAGTAAATGGTAAAGAGAGTGTGTGTGTGTGTGTGTGTGTGTGTGTGTGCGTGCATGCGTGCGTGCGTGCGTGCGTGCGTGCGTGCGTGAGTGTGTGTGTGTGTAACACCTGATCCACCTGCTATGACTTTCGAATGCCAGACATTCAGTAGTTTCACACAGAGATAAAGCCCCGAGAGTGTGTGTGTGTGTGTGTGTGTGTGTGTACCTGTTTCTGGGTGGTCTAAGATCTCAGCTTCTCTTGTGTAGACTTTGGAGTCTCTAAAGCTCAGAGTGACGTTCTCCATTACCTGTGAGACCCCCATAAGAGGAACTCATATCTCCCTCCATCTCTCTCTCTCTCTCTCTCTCTCTCTCTCTCTCTCTCTCTCTCTCTCTCTGTTAATATTCATAAAAGATGCAGTCCATAAAGCAACCATCATCATCATTTCAACATGAATGTAACATGTAAATACATGTATAATAGGATCTGTAACAATGAACGAACCACCAAATAAATAAAGTGCTGGACTGAGACCCAAGCAGAGGACATGTGGAAAGTCATTGCTTGTGTTTTGTTGGAGGTTTTCTCTGTTCTGTCCTCATATCTGCACTCATCCCGTGGAAAGCATGTCCTCAACTGGCCACTGATGGAACTGCATGCACGTGGCTCACACTCATCTCAGTGCGTTCTCGTCAGGAGAAACGAGCTGAAGTGTGTGAGATCACTGGGAGGTTTCACAGAGGAGCCCAAGGCCTCAGCTGGAGCCCAGTCCAGCCATATGGCAGCGTCCCCCGACAGATCTGTGTGTGTTGTGCAGTCCGACCCTCCTCCTCTTTTATATAAAGGATGAATGGAGCCTCTTTTCTGAAGGGCCACTTCCCGAGAGCCGTTTAGTGTTTGTAATGACCGCTGAGTGACATGAACAGGGTCAAACCTCCTCTCGCTCACTCCGACTCTGTTTGAGAGTTAACCTGTTTGCTCGACTCAGCTTGTAGACTTTGTCGTTGGGATTTCCAGCAGGAAGTTTCATTCCTAATCCGTTGGCGTAAGTGGATTCCCTTTGTGTGTTCAAGGCAACAACATATTCAAAGCTTGAGTCACAAAACCCATTCATGAAGCAAAAGACCACAGCGAGAGATAAATGTGTGCTTTTAAACAGGCTCATATGTGGGATTCCTCACACAGCAGGAGCCAGTGAATGATGTCGGCCCCGGCTTCTGTTTTAACCAGCACATGATCATCCGCCGGGGCCCCTGTCGACCTCCATTAGGACCCAGGTACATGTATTTTCAGACACATGTCTGCCTGCGCACACTAGTTTAAATTAGACGGAAGTTATAAGGGACTTTTACTTGTTAAACACATGCTGTAGAGTTGCTTCGTTTTAAAGAAGCTGTTCACAAATTAAACTAAGCAAACTGATCATGAATCGGTGGCTTAAAGAGCTATATTATTTTTGCATGTTAAATGTGTAAAATAATTGTCTAGGATCATGTGAAGACATTAAAACAACAATGAATTATTTGTCGGGTAACACTTTGCAACAAGATCCCATTAGTTAAGCGTTACAACGTTTCATCATCTTTGTTAACGTTTGCTACAACCGTTCACTGTTAGTTCATGTCAACTCAGGTCCTTTAAATAATATTAACTGATGCAACTTTTGATTTAAATATAGTTTTTAAGTAAATGTTGACATAACATACTTTAGAAGTATTTTTCATTGTAAGTTCATAGCTAATGTTAACCAGAACCTTATTGTAAAGGCTTGCCACAAATTGTCTTTACTGAAACGATGATCGTTCTGTTCTGCAGCTTTAATGAAGCTCCCCCGAAACACACAGTCATGTGACTTTCCACACGGACACCTCAGTCCAACTCACCTCTGACCACTATACACACCGAGGGCGACATGCCAGACCCAGCATTTAAGACATGAACACAACAACTATAAAATATTTATGATTTTAAGGTGAGTCATTTTCCCCTATATTTTGCTGAACACGTTCCTGGACTTCACACTGCTATACCTGCATCATTACACAAGGGTTAGCAATATTCACTTTTACTAATATATATAAAACAAATTAGTAAAAGTGAATATTGCTAACCCTTGTGTAATGATGCAGGTATAGCAGTGTGAAGTCCGTGTTCAGCAAAATATAGGGGAAAATGACACACCTAAAAATCACACCTATATATATATATATATATTCACTGCTAAAAGTATTTTATATATTCTTTTTTGTTGCAAAATCTAGTGAAATGCTGCAGTCCTTCATAATAATTTTGACTCAGAATTAGTTTGTTTTTATTATTCATTTATTATTTATATTTTTATTACACTATAAAAAAATTATATGATCAATAGGTTATGACAACATGTTTATACATTGCTTTAACATTATACATTGCTCATCAAAATAAGTAATTTTCAACTTTTATATTAGTTATACCAGATTCAACACATTGATGTCAGGTTAATGTAATTTAAGTTGAAATGACTTAAACATCCAAGTTGATTGTACTTAAAAATGTAACTTTTTTTAACTTTTTAGCAACTTTTTAGTTTACAGTGTAGTTGTATTTAGTGTAAAATTATCTTACCAAGTTGCTTTTCTGTCATACCATTTGGGATTCATATTGTTTTTTTTGCCAGATAAACACTGCATTAATTGTAAATTAATTATTATTATTTTTTTATCTCTGCATATGTACATTTTTGTACATAGCAATTGTGTTATCTGTCTAATTGTCTGGTGAAGCATTCAAGTAAGATTTTAATTGTACGTTGTACACGTTACTTGTACATACGACAATAAACACCTTTAACGAAAGACAGACAGAAAGAGGCTTTTCAGAACACAAATTTCAGAGTTTTCCAACCATAAATTCAGAAATAACATCATCAACTGAGGACCTAAGTAAAATTCAGTGAACCCTATAAATAACAAGAAATGTGCAGTATCAATGTTGCTGTGAGAGCACACATACACACACATTGTGCCTGTTTGACTCAATCACACACACACACACACACACACACACTCACTGCTGGAGACAGATGCTTTGGCAGTTGTTGACAGAATTCAGTCGTGTCTGTGTGATTACTGGACTATCACGCTGTACACGCATCAGTGTGTATGAATTAATGAGAGAAACTTCCGCCACAGAGACTGTGTGTGTGCGTAACACTACACGTCACTCATATATGCGCACAACTCACAAACACATACATACTTGTTTATATAAAACTATACAGCTCAGATTGTTGCCGCTGACATTTGGTGTGTGTGTTTGCTTTCGATGAGGTGAACTGGGCCAGGTTTTGTATGTAGGTGTGTTAGATAAACTGCTGGACCTAATTAAACCAGCATTAATCTGTCATTAACCCAAAGATCAGAATCATTAGCCCTTCATAGATGCACAATCACACATGCAAAATCACAACAGACCTGAATATATTCTTGGTTGCTTTTATATATTAGCAAATTGCGTTAAACCCCCAACCTAAAGTCCTAATGTTGTCTGTATTTCTCTTTCCTTGATAAAGGACAAGACAAAACTTTGAGATGTGTGTCAGAGAAAGTCTTACTGAAGTTAAATGTGTGACAACTAGCCCCAGTCTCCTATATCCCTTTATTTTAGAAAAAAGAAAGAAAGAAAACCATTTACATATCAAAGAGAGAAATAGCAGTGGCGCCTGCCTTTGCTTGTTTGAGGACACAAGTTCACATCAGAAAAGAATGAGACTAAAAATAAAAGATGAGTTAAAATCCAGTTAAAAACGCTTCCAGACTGCAGCGAAAAGGCAAAACACAGCAATGCAAACGCAGTAGCTATCCTAACCCTTTTCCGAAGGAGAGTTTCATAACCCAGAGTAAAAAGTGGACAGTATTTATCCATCAGTGAGTCAGTTACAGTGTGTTTTCAGAGGGTGTGATGGACTCACATGTGCTCTCTGAATGCGCTCATTGATTCCCACTATGAAAACACTCCTGTTTTAAGCGTGTCTGGTGCCTCGGGGCTCTTGTTCACACACTTCTAAATGTCAAAATGTTTTGTGTTACTGAACTGCTCTCAAGTGCCATTTACTCACCAGCAGCAACGAGAGAACGAGAGAACGAGAGACAGCCGTCATGATCGACAGAATACTCTTCACAGCCAGAGTCCAACACTGAAACAGAGAAAAGCAAAGTTAAAACAACAACAGCAACGTGACTGTTTAACATGATCTATCTATCTATCTATCTATCTATCTATCTATCTATCTATCTATCTATCTATCTATCTATCTATCTATCTATCTATCTATCTATCTATCTATCTATCTATCTATCCATCTATCCATCCATCTATCTATCTATCTATCTACTGCTATTTATATTTTGCTGTTTATAGTTTTCTGATTTGATCATTAGGGCCTTGGTCAAAAATAATGAACTAAAGCCTGCCTTAGAGAAAGTAATTTAATCAAAAAGATGAATTAGTTCACAAACAATTTCACTCATAAGTAAGAATGAATTCTCATTACTGTGCATTGCATATTTTGGTCAAGTTACTCTGATTGCAGTAAGATTTAATTAAATTATAAACGGCAGGATTTACGTCAGATGTGTTTTTGTAAAATAAGATATTGATTTTGATTAAACTAACATAGCAAGAACACAAAAGGCTGAAATGCATCCTGCATTCTGATTACAAATCAAATGTTTGCATCAAAAAAGAGAGAACAATCATAAAGGTATGCCTGCATGTGGCTATAATAGTTACTTATGTGATACAACTTTGCAAAAAAAAATTAAAATAAATTGCAAAAACCAATGAAAGGAATGAATCTCACAAAACCAGTCAAAAACATGCCACATTTCATCCTGAATTCAGAATAAATAAGTAATAAAAACTATATTTTGCTAAAAATGTTACATTATTTTCAGGACAATTAAGCACCCTCAAACCTAAAAAAAATCACATTACTGTGATAAAAAAAAGATCAATAATGTAATAAAAAATAAATATATACACGCATGTATAATTGTACTTATCAAGGACAGTGATAATAATGATTATACACATACAAATATACATACAGTACATATATATTCTTGTGAGATTCACCCAAAGAGGTTTTAGTGAAAGGTTGTTTGGGAAAGTGTCTGTGTTTTCATGCCTGTTAACTGACCTCAGACCTGCAGGAACTGACCACATCATTAGACACACCATCAGACAGAGAAACCAAAGTGACTTTAATTAGACAGCACAGGATGGAGGAGTTGTGTCCCAGTGTCAAACACTCGCTCAAAACCTCTTTCTCCGAGAAAAACAAAGAGACAGAGAGAGAGAGAGAGAGAGAGAGTCACATGAGGAAAACCTGTCTGGTGTGGTGTGAGGTCTGCAGATTAAACAAATCAGCGATTTAATGAGTAGCACACTTGCTTGAGTTCCTCTTCATCTTCAGAGCCACAAAGCGCAGGATCTCGTCAGAAAAGAGAAAAGGAAAACATTTTTGGGGCGAAAACTAAGTGTTTAAAGACCCCGTGTGCTCATTCATGCGTACTGTAGAATCGTAGATTATTTCTTGCTTGGTTAATCCATATCCGGTGGCCTCGTACACAAAGGCGGACTAATGTTGTCATTAGTTCTGCTTCTCTGGTGACCAAAAGCTGAATCGAGAGCCGGCCGAAACACACAGGGTCTGAGCGAGTGCTGTCTGGAGATAACACACACCCCGTCCCGTGAACACGCGCGGAGTTCATTAGAAATATGAAGATGGACCAAGCACCTGTGACACAGATCAGTGTGACGCGAGGCTCACTCGGACTGGATTGGAAACGTTCAAGCGAAGCTGTTTGAAGAACTCTTAGATTAAAACTACATCTATCCACGGATTTGCAGCAGAACAAAATCTCTAAAACAAAAAAAAAAAAAAAAAAAGTAGGCTAGTTAAACACCTGAAGTGCAGCACTTTCTGTCTTGTAAAATATAATTTAACGTCTATCTATCTATCTATCTATCTATCTATCTATCTATCTATCTATCTATCTATCTATCTATCTATCTATCTATCTATCTATCTATCTATCTATCTATCTATCTATCTATCTATCTATCTATCTATCTATCTATCTATCTATCTAAAATTGAACCTAGGCTCTTTTTGTTAATCTACCCGAGTCAAACATTCGTGTAAAAGCAGAATTAGAATGGAAACGCCACTTTTAAGATTGACCGTATTTTCGTTTTCGGTCAAAATGCCTTGAGTGCTAGGGGCACTACAGTGTTAGCATCAACATCGCTATTTTTAAAACACTAAAAAGGCTCGACACAACATGAAACTGTGCTTGAAGTATCACCAGGGGCTCTACACATGAACTTGAGCATTGACTATACATTGTTTGTGTACACAGAGTTTACTAAAAAGAAAGGTTTTGTATGACTCACTTTATCAGTTAGTGTTTCCGGTAGATGGAATTTTGTCAGTCAAAAGTAGTCGATCTCCAAATGCAACGTAACATGAAGAGAGTAAAGATGGAAAGCTCCTAAAGCTTAGTTCCATATAAATTCACGGATACATTTTTAAGTTATCATGCTTTTCATTGAAATTACAAGTTCATGACATTTCCTCATATGGAGTCAGTTCATTACGTTGCATTCGGAGATCGACTACTTTTGACTGACAAAATTCCAGCCACCGGAAACACTAACTGATAAAGTGAGTCGTACAAAACCTTTCATTTTAGTAAACTCTGTGTAGACAAGTAATGTAGTCAATGCTGGAGTTCATATGTAGAGCCCCTGGTGATACTTCAAGCACAGTTTCATGTTGTGTCGAGCCTTTTTAGTGTTTTAAAAATAGCGATGTTGATGCTAACACTGTAGTGCCCCTACCACTCCCATTCAAAAGGCATTTTGACCGAAAACGAAAATACGGTCAATCTTAAAAGTGGCGTTTCCATTCTAATTCTGCTTTTACACGAATGTTTGACTCGGGTAGATTAACAAAAAGAGCCTTGGTTCAATTTTGGCGAGAGTTACCCTTTAATCTCATTGCCATCTAAGAAATTGTTGAGTTATTAAAGAGATCTGTGTTTTTTACTCCATGAGCACAATTGCTTATGCATTTCAGAAATCATTCTTCACTCCTAATAAGAGTAAAATCCAGCTGATTCTGTGAACATTTTACACAATGAACATATAAAACAAGCCGCACAGAAATTATAAAAGCATTAGCGTCACTACAGTGTGTAAGCAGTGCTTAACAGACTCAATGAATCAAAACAAATTACAGTCTACACACACAGAGACTGATTAATTTGCACCAAATAAATAATTATTATATTGTTAAATACACTCAGTCGAGAGCTGACGGCCCACACGCACGCCAGATGTTTCTTCTCGTCTGACAGGAATCGCTCCGTGCTTCTCTTCCCAACAGTCACACACTTCAGTGAAACTCAAAAAAATCCACAAAATTAAACCATTACATATGACATGGAATAATCACATTTATGGGTGTTTCTTTCTGTCATTTCTGCTGCATCTGGAGTGATGGATCGTGTTTGACAGCATCAAGCGTGGTGAAAAGTAATGTTTTGAATATTATTTTAAACTTCATCCTGCTAAGGCTAATTTCCTATTTCATAAATACACATATTTTCACAGTTTTGCTTAATTTGGCAAAATAACAGCTTGAGTGGGAATCATATGCAATAATATTCTATACACAAGTGATATTTATCTTGATTTCTCTTTATTTTTTGTTCATCTGATCTGATGGCATATTTTTCATATCTCATGCTCTTCACTGATAATGTCTAAATACACGAAGACGTCATGATGGGCAAAACTGTTTGGTGTTGTTGAAATGATGCCACAGCTGACAGACAGATGTGATTTATGAAATAAAATAAATAAATATATTTTTTACTCAATAACTATCAATTGATGTATACTCCTACTTGTTGAGATTAAATGAATAATTATTATTTTTTTGATAGATTTTCATAGTTTGAGATTAAAAATGTAGAACAAATATTTAAGTCTAGGAAATAAAACATATCTATAGATATTAAAAGGTCTTTTAATGCATTTCCAAGACATTTAGAAATGTAAATGTATTAGTTTTCATTAAAATAATCAACCCAAAAGCGCTCTCAAATATAAGCAAGAAATTAACAAATACTATGATTTTATGATAATTAAAAAATAAACTGAGTCCAAATCTGTGTTATTTTAGTATCACTAATTTGAGATACTATTATAGATTTTATTAATATTTTGAATGAGGTTTTATGCTTTCACTTTACAATAAGGTCTCATTTGTTGACATTATTTAATGCATTAACTAACATGAACTAAAAATGAGCAATACATCTGTTACAGTATTTATTAATCTTTGTTAATGTTAGTTAAAAATACAGTCGTTCATTGTTTGTTAGTTCACACACTGTAAAAATAAAAGGTGCCTGGAGGAACCTTTTGGGGTTCTTCACTTTGCCACACCGGCGGAACCGTCTGTAGATCCTCTAGGCACCCTTTAAAAAGGGGCGGTTCTCTGAGGAACCACACAAGTTTCCTGAGGAACTCTTATATTAGGCACTGTGTGGAACCACTTTGGGTGCCTCCAGGAACCAAATTTCATTTTTTTTAAATATTTAATTTCATGTTGTTACTATGGTTACCTTTGACATCTATTATAATAAACAAATTGAACCAAATACAAAATAAGAATTGTTTATTACATATTTGATATTCATTTTTATACATACACTTCCATGCACATGGGGAAAAAAGCTAACTACAGATTAATATCAATGACTACACAAAAAATAGTGTAATACATAAGCAACATGAATAATCAACCATGTATATACAATAGATAAACAAGAAAAGACATCTCAACAAAATGCATGGAAACACATATGTTCCACTAAATAAATCAATGTAAAAAAATTACATTTGAACTAATTAAAAATGTCCATCATACTTAACTTTAAAACATTTGTGTTTCAGTCCGATGGTTAGTCTGACATCACTGTTTCCAAGTCCAAAAGCTCTATCAGATGCCAAAAACAAACAACAGTGCTAATATACACTCATTGTGCTGTAACCTTTATCTCTATACCGAAATCTCAGATGGTTAGTTATTCAGCTATTTTGAATCATAAAATGTTTAAGTCTGGGATGCCGTTAGACTGGAGACTGTAATGTACACTATGGCTTTTGAAAAGCTTAAATGTGTGACTTGAATCAACAGTGTTCATAAATGGTTGTTGAGTATTCTCATGAAACAAGATAGAGGAAGTAGTAGAGGCTTCGACCCGAAACAGAGTTAAGGTGCAGTAAAATGATCTGTTGTTCTGTGAATGTTCACTGGTGAATTCCAGTCATTTCAATATGAATTCACACGATCAGCAATTTCGTTTGTGGTCAAAAAAGTCACTATGGGACCAAGTTGGTGTGAGGTACTTAAAGAGTTGGAAAAGTGAAAAAGTACAGCATCGTTTTCCGTTTGTTTTTCCTCTTTTCTGGTGGATGGTCCAGGCACTTCAGTGATTTTCAGGTCTACAGGAGGATTTTTATTCTTGGTCAAACTTGTATTTCAGCTTACCGAGATCCCTGCAAAGTACAAAATTTACTGTTAGTAATGTTATTAAAGTGATAGTTGTGAAATTTAAATAATTTCCTCAGCCTTGTGACGTTCCAAACCTGTTTGACTTTCTGTCTGTGGAACCCAAAAGCAGATCTCAGGCATAATGCAACCCCAGTCACCATTCAGTTTCACTGCATGAAACACAAGAAGAAAACAAATGTGTAAATCATTCATGAAACCATTCTTATGTACACTTGTCTAGTTCAATTCAATGCAACAATTTATGTAAAAATGGTTAAGCTCCAAAAATGTCCCAGAAAAGATCCTAAAAATAATCAATGAGTTCACAACTCATGTGTTATGGGTTGTGTTGCAAGTCTTCTGAAGCCTAATAGCTTTTTCCTTTTTTTTATTTTTTTTTGTCGAAAAAGACTAAACTTGAAATTATAATTCAGAGTTAAAATGTCTATAGCATTTTTTGTGAATCAAACCTGTGATATTATTTTTCTGAGTAACATGAATGAGATTTGAGATCATGAGAAAAGATTTTCAGAGAGTAACTGATTAAAAAACACAAGTACACAGTCAAACAATACAATTTCACACAGAGAAAGTTCATAGTAATAAAGTACTTGCATGTGATGCAGGTAACTTACTGTAATTCAATGTTGCCACTGAAATGTTCAGATTATTTTAGAAATGTAATGGTTGTTCTGGGGAAACAAAAGAACAAAGATGATTATTCACAACATAATATTTATTGACCAGTAAATGGCTTTAAAATGGTATTTGAGAGAATGAGGGCACCTGTAGTAAAGTTAGGCTAAACAAAAACAGAGCAAACTATAACCTGTTTTTGTTATTCATAACAAACGCCAAGAATCAGAGAATTTTCTAAATTAGTTAGGCTATATCAGCAATTTGAAGACACAGTTGTACAAAATATGTTGAATTGAATGACTAAATCAATCTAAGACAATAAGTCAATCATTTCCATTTGTTCATTAGATCAACGTAGTTAGCATCGCGGCTAAAACCTTCATACCAGATACTGTGAAATAAACGAGTGGTAAACACTGTAAAAACGTAGTAATGTATAATAAATTTAGTTTATATATATGTGTGTTTAAATATATAGTGAGTAGACTCTGTATTTATATTTATTTGGCGAGTTTACAAACCTTGTAATGGAGAGCCGAATAAACGGCGGAAGCATTGATGAGAGGAGCCGTTACTTTCCTGATGACGATCAGCTGAGCTCTGTTGCGCGCGAGCAGCGCGAGCATCACTGAAGCGACGACAGCAGAGGAATAGCAGCAGTTTCGTGACAGAATAAACACTTTTCTCCTCCTGCTTCTTCTTCTTCATATAATATTATTATTATTTAGTGTTGTTGTTTAAGGTTTAAATGACTTAATAAAATAGGCCTATACTAAATATATGTAAGCTACCCAAGTGAAAAAGACTATAGTTACTGTTAAATGTATTAAAAATGCATTAAAGTATATTTGATTTGTAGGTCTACTAAAAACACACTCAAGTACATTTTTAATACATTTAATAGTACATCTTTTTCACCTGGGTATGTATACTGAATCAAACTTGCCTATAATAATAATAATAATAATAATAATAATAAAAATGCATTAAAGTAGGCTATATTTGTATTGTAGTAGGTCTACTAAAAACACACTCAAGTACATTTTTAATACATTTAATAGTACGTCTTTTTCACCTGGGTATGTATACTGAATCAAACTTAAGTAGCCTATAATAATAATAATAGGATAATAATAATAATAATAATAATAATAGAATAATAATCTAATTCGGGCCTCACTGAACCATTGGGTTCCTCCAGATGCTGGCTTTAACATTAGAGATCTTCCAGGAACCACTTAAATGTTAAAAGATCTTCCAATAACCCTTTTATCGCATTTAAGTTCCTCTGTTTTCCCCTAAAGCACTTCGAGGTCTCATGGTAATGAAAAGGTGACTCCAGAACCTCTGAAGTAAATACAAAGTGCTTAAAGGATCCCATAAGTTCCAGCAAGAACCTCAAAGATTGTCAGTGCTCCTCCAGTAACCCTACTATAGGAAAAAGAGCTTTGAGGCACCAAAATTACATTTTGAAGTTCCTTGAGTATCCGACAGGATACTTGAGGCTCCTTTAGTTTTTACAGTGCATTAAATAATGTTAACCAATACAACTTTTGATTTTAATAATGTATTAGCAAGTGCTGAAAATAACATTAGGCCTAACTGAGATTAATAAATGCTATAGAAATGCAGTTCATTCGTTCACTAATGTTAACTAATGAAACCGTATGGTAAAGCGTTACTGATTTTATATTTGATGTTTATATTTTCCGGTTTCATTTTGAATTCATTTAATGTTTTAGTAATTTTAGTAATTTTTTTTTTTTTTTTTGTAGGTACGTAAAGTTAAAACGTAAAGTTTGATTATTTTATTTCAAGCATGGAAACTGTTTTTAGTTTTAGCTCCAGTTCTAATATCAGCCCAGGTCCAGATATCTTCTTCAGTGCACTCCGCTTCCAGCCGTGATTGATCCGTGATTTGCACAAGTGTCATGTTATTGACAGGAAGACAGACGGCGAGTGTGTTTCCACGCCAGGGCAGATGCAGCAGTTCACTCCATCACCCTGTAGAAATTGCTTGCTGGGATATAACAATAACAGCATGTTATTTTTATCCTCAGTGTAGATCAATGGTAATGTAAAGAGGACTGCGGATGATGGATGAACTTCACTGGGTTTTTAGCTCTCGCAGAGATTCGGCTTTACAGGGCCCTTCGGTTCCTGCATGCACAGATATATGCTCTGCTGCGATGAGGCTTTTAGAATATGAGAAATACATGACATGCACATCTACAAACTGATCTGCAAAGCGAATCTCTTTCATAGCATTGCAAAATAGCATTTGCACACTGGAGATCTGAATGTCATATCAAAGCAGTGGCACTCAAAATAATATGTGAAATCTTCTGTGATAAAACACTAACACATCAATATACAGTACAATAGCAGCCAAAAGTGATGTCCAGAGGGTATATTTGTTTTTAATGATCCTACGAGTTCAATTAAACCATCAAATTATGAGGAAAATCTTTTCTATTTTTAAATACGAGGGAGGAACAAAACACTAAGCTTGGTTAAGGTGTTTATCTGACTTAATTATTTGGCAAAAAAAAAAAAAAAACATAAGCATACAATGAATACAACATAGTCAGTTATTAATATTTTGTTGTTTTTGCATGTGTTCATAATTTCTTTGGATGACAGCTTGGCCAAAAATGATCCACAATTGACTTCAAGCACAACTACACAATATGCTTACAAAATCTTTAACATTTTTTTTTTTTAAATAATATTTGAATAAAGGGGGAAGAACTTCTTTTAGCCACTGCTGTATCTATTCCTCAATCCCCATTTAGCAGCACTGGATTCATAAATCACATCTCAGGCGCGCGGATACATCATTCGCTCTTTGTCAGATGTGGTTATAACTCTTCGTAGCGTGTGTGTTGAGGTTATGAAACTGATGATACAGTGAGGTGCAGGGCTGATGTCCGAACATGAGGAGATAAATCTGTCTCACAACACTGAGATCAATCTAACCTGCACTACAGCTGCTCTGATGGCTTGATAAAAGTCTTGTTGGTGATAAACAAAGCAGACCAAAAGTAAAGCTATTAAATAGCAATTTGCAATGCTGCTGTAATTTAGCAAGAAATCAGTTATTTTATACATTTTACACGATGTAACTTTTGCCCATCTAGCAGTTAAAAAACCGAAACTAGGCTAAATGCATTTCGCGGAAGAACATTGTTTTGGTCGTGCTTCGGCTCTGCGTGACTGTGCGGATGAATATGACCCTTTACTTACTAATAGATCATGCATTACATTGAATTATTTAAAGGGATACTCCACTTTTTTTTTTAAATAGGCTCATTTTACAACTCCCCCAGAGTTAAACAGTTGAGTTTGACCGTTTTGAATCCATTCAGCCGATCTCCGGGTCTGGCGGTACCACTTTTAGCATAGCTTAGCATAGATCATTGAATCGGACAGGACCATTAGCATCTCTCTCAAAAAAATGACCAAAGAGTTTCGATATTTTTCCTATTTAAAACTTGACTCTTCTGTAGTTACATCGTGTACTAAGACCGACGGAAAATGTAAAGTTGCGATTTTCTAGGCCGATATGGCTAGGAACTATACTCTCATTCCTGCATAATAATCAAGAAACTTTGCTGCCGTACCATGAGTCCAGCAGGCGTAATGATATGACGCAGCGCCTGAAAATAAGTCTAATAGGCTAGACAAACTTAGTCCCGGTCACGTTGGAAGAACTGGGGACTATTTTCAGGCGCTGCGTTATATCATTATGAGAGATGCTAATGGTCTTGTCCGATTCAATGAGCTATGCTAAGCTATGCTAAAAGTGGTACCGCCAGACCCGGAGATCGGCTGAATGGATTCGAAAACGGTAAAACTCAACTGTTTAACTCTGGGGGAGTTGTAAAATGAGCCTATTTCCAAAAAAAAGTGGAGTATCCCTTTAAGAGAGCTAATTTACACATGGCAATTTATCTGTTCGATAAAATACCTTACTCACCTGTTGAGCAATAAAAACGCCATATCCACCTTGCTTTTACAGCATTTCAAATCCCTTAGTTTTTCTGAAAAGCCAAGCCAAGGTTGATTCTGGTTTTATTACGAGCTCTGTCTCGTTCTGCTTGTGACAACTAACCCCTGCAACTCAAACACCAGACACGAGGCAAAGCAGCCGGAGCAACTTTACTCTGTTTGCGGATATGACGAGACACATATGGGCGAGTGACGTATGTAGGCCAACGCAATTTCCTGTGAAAACCATCCTGACAGTCGGCTGCCTTACCATAGTAAATAGTCTTTTTAATAGACTTACCATAGTAAATCAAAGTAAGACAAAATACATTTTAGAAGAAGTATTGATGATGTTTTGATTCATTTGCTAATTAAAAAAAGGCCTATAGCCTACCTTTGTAAATGTTCTGGGTTATGCTTCATGGAGAGCATTTGGGACGAATAGCTCAGAAAATAGTTTCATTTTGTCTCTCACTTTGTAAAAACAAGCCAAAACCTTAATGTTAGTGGCATACACTTGGAAGTCAAAGGAGGTTTAAGGGGCATAAATACATTTAAAATACACATTGTTTTGAAAGAATAACCACAATAGGCATACTTATGTTTAACATGATACTCATAACACATATTTTGTTCAGAATAATGAATAGAAGTGTTTTGACATTTAACATGAAAAGAAATGATTTTGCTTTTAAATATGAGCTGTACATTTGTGCTTCTACTCTCTCCAAAATATCTTGCTCCATAGACTTCCATTGTGCACTACAATAGCTACACATTTTTGTTTGTGATAAACAGATCAAAATTATTGTTTTAAATGTATACAAATGAACATAATTAAGCTTTAACCCACTCAAATTGCTCATAAATTAGCAAATGCGTATTATAATTTGAATTATGCGATATGCTCCAATTATGGTTTGCGATTACAATACTTTATAGTCTCTATAGTCTTCTCACTCCGCACAGCAGCAGTTTAGCCCTAATGAGCCACTGCCAGCTTTCAAAAGCATTAATTATAAAGGCAGAAATAATGACAGCCTACAAGTTCAGGCCCAATATTCAGAGCTCTCTGACCTCACGATGGCATATGAAGCAATTACAGCCGTTTCAGTACAATTGAGATATTTCACCAAAAAGAAGAGTTACATTACAGTTTTTTACAATCACTTTGTTACTATTTTCAGAATCTTGATGTAATTTTTCACAACTCTAGACACAAAACTCACAACCAATGATCAAAATGCACATTTTTCAAAACTCTAACCCTTTTCTCAATTGCTTGGATACAATACACATAAAACTTAGATCATTTGTTCATTCAACAAAAATCACCTGTTCAATATGACACAACTTAACATCAAAGTACTGCTATTTCAAAAGGCAATTCACACATTACATTTCAAACGAGTGTCTATTCATTTCCTTACAATGATCTAACTATCAATTGATACAACTGCTCAAAATGATAAGTTACTGTTGCATTACTCTTAATGCATAGTTGTATGGAAACAGACAAACAATCTTCCATGTTTAAATCATGAAAGTTTCAAGATAACGAGATTCATTGTCACCAATTAGCGTGGAGCATGAACCAATTAGACTACACTATCC